>NC_134831.1:90363463-90663463 GCF_004210375.1 Tachypleus tridentatus
TTCATGGATATCAGTGTACCTTAGTACTACAAGTAGTTATTAGTACTTCATGGATATCAGTGTACCTTAGTACTACAAGAAGTTATTAGTACTTCATGGATATCAGTGTATCTTAGTACTACAAGTAGTTATTAGTACTTCATGGATATCAGTGTACCTTAGTACTACAAGAAGTTATTAGTACTACAAGTTCATGGATATCAGTGTACTTTAGTACTACAAGTAGTTAGTTATTATCAGTACTTCATGTTATTAGATTCATGGATATCAGTGTACCTTAGTACTACAAGTAAGTTATTAGTACTTCATGGATATCAGTGTACCTTAGTACTACAAGTTATTAGTTATTAGTATTTTAGTATCATGGATATCAGTGTACCTTAGTACTACAAGTAGTTATTAGTACTTTCATGGATATCAGTGTACCTTAGTACTACAAGTAGTTATTAGTACTTCATGGATATCAGTGTACCTTAGTACTTAGTACTACAAGTAGTTATTAGTACTTCATGGATATCAGTAGTGTACCTTAGTACTACAAGTTTATTAGTACTCATGGATATCAGTGTACCTTAGTACTACAAGTAGTTATTAGTACTTCATGGATATCAGTGTACCTTAGTACTACAAGTAGTTATTAGTACTTCATGGATATCAGTGTACCTTAGTACAAGTAGTTATTAGTACAAGGATAGTTATTAGTACTTCATGGATATCAGTGTATCTTAGTACTACAAAGTAGTTATTAGTACTTCATGGATATCAGTGTACCTTAGTACTACAAGTAGTTATTAGTACTTCATGGATATCAGTGTACCTTAGTACTACAAGAAGTTATTAGTACTTCATGGATATCAGTGTACCTTAGTACTACAACCTTAGTACTACAAGTTATTAGTACTTCATGGATTATCATGGATATCAGTACCTTAGTACTACAAGTAGTTATTAGTACTTCATGGATATCAGTGTACCTTAGTACTACAAGAAGTTATTAGTACTTCATGGATATCAGTGTACCTTAGTACTACAAGTATTTATTAGTACTTCATGGATATCAGTGTACCTTAGTACTACAAGTAGTTATTAGTACTTCATGGATATCAGTGTACCTTAGTACTACAAGTTTATTAGTACTTCATGGATATCAGTGTATTTTAGTATCTTAGTACTATGGAAGTGTAAGTTATTAGTACTTCATGGATATCAGTGTACCTTAGTACTACAAGAAGTTATTAGTACTTCATGGATATCAGTGTACCTTAGTACTAAAAGTAGTTATTAGTACTTCATGGATATCAGTGTACCTTAGTACTACAAGTAGTTATTATTACTTAATGGATATCAGTGTACCTTAGTACTACAATTAGTTATTAGTACTTCAGGGTTATCAGTGTTACTTAGTACTACAAGTAGTTATTAGTACTTCATGGATATCAGTGTACCTTAGTACTAGAAGTAGTTATTAGTACTTCATGGATATCAGTGTACCTTAGTACTACAAGTATTATTAGTACTACTTAGTACATGGATATCAGTGTACTTCATTGATATCTTATTAGTACTACAAGTAGTTATTAGTACTTCATGGATATCAGTGTACCTTAGTACTACAAGTAGTTATTAATACATCATGGATATCAGTATAACTGAGTAATACAAGTAGTTATTAGTACATCATGGCTATCAATGTATCTTAGTACTACAAGAATTTATTAGTACTTCATTGATATCAGTGTACCTTAGTACTAAAGTAGTTATTAGTACTTCATGGATATCAGTGTACCTTAGTACTACAAGAAGTTATTAGTATTTCATGGATATCAGTGTACTTTAGTACTACAAGTAGTTATTAGTACTTCATGGATATCAGTGTACTTAGTACTACTTAGTACTACAAGTAGTTATTAGTACTTCATGGATATCAGTGTACCTTAGTACTACAAGTAGTTATTAGTACTTCATGGATATCAGTGTACCTTAGTACTACAAGAAGTTATTAGTACTTCATGGATATCAGTGTACCTTAGTACTAGAAAGTAGTTATTAGTACTTCATGGATATCAGTTTAGTTACAAGTAGTTATTAGTACTTCATGGATATCAGTGTACCTTAGTACTACAAGAAGTTATTAGTACTTCATGGATATCAGTGTACCTTAGTACTACAAGAAGTTATTAGTACTTCATGGATATCAGTGTATCTTTAGTACTACAAGTAGTACTACAAGTAGTTATTAGTACTTCATGGATATCAGTGTACCTTAGTACTACAAGAAGTTATTAGTACATCATGGATATCAGTGTACCTTTTAGTACTACAAGTAGTTATTAGTACTTCATGGATATCAGTGTACCTTAGTACTACAAGTAGTTATTAGTACTTCATGGATATCAGTGTACCTTAGTACTACAAGTAGTTATTAGTACTTCATGGATATCAGTGTACCTTAGTACTACAAGTTAGTTATTCTTCATGGATATCAGTGTAAGTACTTAGTACTACAAGAAGTTATTAGTACTTCATGGATATCAGTGTACCTTAGTACTACAAGTTATTAGTTATTAGTACTTCATGGATATCAGTGTATCTTAGTACTACAAGAAGTTATTAGTACTTCATGGATATCAGTGTACCTTAGTACTACAAGAAGTTATTAGTACTTCATGGATATCAGTGTACCTTAGTACTACAAGTAGTTATTAGTACTTCATGGATATCAGTTACCTTAGTATTAGTACTTCATGGATATCAGTGTACCTTAGTACTACAAGTAGTTATTAGTACTTCATGGATATCAGTGTACCTTAGTACTACAAGAAGTTATTAGTACTTCATGGATATCAGTGTACCTTAGTACTACAGTAGAAGTTATTAGTACTTCATGGATATCAGTGTACCAAGTACAAGAAGTTATTAGTACTTATGGATGGATATCAGTGTATCATTAGTAGTACTACAAGTAGTTATTAGTACTTCATGGATATCAGTGTACCTTAGTACTACAAGAAGTTATTAGTACTTCATGGATATCAGTGTACCTTAGTACTACAAGTAGTTATTAGTACTTCATGGATATCAGTGTACCTTAGTACTACAAGAAGTTATTAGTACTTCATGGATATCAGTGTATCTTAGTACTTTAGTACTACAAGGATAGTTATTAGTACTTCATGGATATCAGTGTACCTTAGTAGTACAAGTAGTTATTATTACTTCACGGATAACAGAGTACTTTAATGCTACAAGTAGTTATTAGTACTTCAGTGTTATCAGTGTTCCTTAGTACTACAAGTAGTTATTAGTACTTCAAGGATATCAGTGTACCTTTAGTACTACAAGTAGTTATTAGTACTTCATGGATATCAGTGTACCTTAGTACTACAAGTAGTTATTAGTACTTCATGGATATCAGTGTACCTTCATGGATATCAGTGTACCTTAGTAGTACTTCATGGATACAGTGTAGTTATTACAAGTAGTATTAGTACTTTATGGATATCAGTGTACCTTAGTACTCTAAGTAGTTATTAGTACTACATGGATATCAGTGTACCTTAGTACTACAAGTAGTTATTAGTACTTCATGGATATCAGTGTACCTTAGTACTACAAGAAGTTATTAGTACTTCATGGATATCAGTGTATCTTAGTACTACAAGAAGTTATTAGTAATTCATGGATATCAGTGTACCTTAGTACTACAAGAAGTTATTAGTACTTCATGGATATCAGTGTACCTTAGTACTACAAGTAGTTATTAGTACTTCATGTTATTAGTACTTCATGGATATCAGTGTACCTTAGTACTACAAGTAGTTATTAGTACTTCATGGATATCAGTGTACCTTAGTACTACAGTAAGTTATTAGTACTTTATGGATATCAGTATACCTTAGTACTACAAGAAGTTATTAGTACTTCATGGATATCAGTGTACCTTAGTACTACAAGTAGTTATTAGTACTTCATGGATATCAGTGTACCTTAGTACTACAAGTAGTTATTAGTACTTCATGGATATCAGTGTATCTTAGTACTACAAGAAGTTATTAGTACTTCATGGATATCAGTGTACCTTAGTACTACAAGTAGTTATTAGTACTTCATGGATATCAGTGTACCTTAGTACTACAAGTAGTTATTAGTATTTCATGGATATCAGTGTACCTTAGTACTACAAGAAGTTATTAGTACTTCATGGATATCAGTGTACCTTAGTACTACAGGAAGTTATTAGTACTTCATGGATATCAGTGTATCTTAGTACTACAAGTAGTTATTAGTACTTCATGGATATCAGTGTACCTTAGTAGTACAAGAAGTTATTAGTACTTCATGGATATCAGTGTACCTTAGTACTACAAGTAGTTATTAGTACTTCATGGATATCAGTGTACCTTAGTACTACAAGTAGTTATTAGTACTTCATGGATATCAGTGTACCTTAGTACTACAAGTAGTTATTAGTACTTCATGGATATCAGTGTACCTTAGTACTACAAGTAGTTATTAGTACTTCATGGATATCAGTGTACTTAGTACTACAAGTTTATTAGTACTTCATGGATATCAGTGTACCTTAGTACTACAAGAAGTTATTAGTACTTCATGGATATCAGTGTACCTTAGTACTACAAGTAGTTATTAGTACTTCATGGATATCAGTGTACCTTAGTACTACAAGTAGTTATTAGTACTTCATGGATATCAGTGTACCTTAGTACTACAGGAAGTTATTAGTACTTCATGGATATCAGTGTATCTTAGTACTACAAGTAGTTATAAGTACTTCATGGATATCAGTATACCTTAGTACTACAAGTAGTTATTAGTACTTCATGGATATCAGTGTATTTTAGTACTACAAGGATATCAGTGTAAGTTATTAGTACTTCATGGATATCAGTGTACCTTAGTACTACAAGAAGTTATTAGTACTTCATGGATATCAGTGTATCTTAGTACTACAAGAAGTTATTAGTACTTCATGGATATCAGTGTACCTTAGTACTACAAGAAGTTATTAGTACTTCATGGATATCAGTGTACCTTAGTACTACAAGTAGTTATTAGTACTTCAGGGATATCAGTGTACCTTAGTACTACAAGTAGTTATTAGTACTTCATGGATATCAGTGTACCTTAGTAGTACAAGAAGTTATTAGTACTTCATGGATATCAGTGTATCTTAGTACTACAAGAAGTTATTAGTACTTCATGGATATCAGTGTACATGGATATCTTAGTACTACAAGAAGTTATTAGTACTTCATGGATATCAGTGTACCTTAGTACTACAAGTAGTTATTAGTACTTCATGGATATCAGTGTACCTTAGTACTACAAGTAGTTATTAGTACTTCATGGATATCAGTGTACCTTAGTATACAAGTAGTTATTAGTACTTCATGGATATCAGTGTACCTTAGTACTACAAGTAGTTATTAGTACTTCATGGATATCAGTGTACCTTTTATTAGTACTACAAGTAGTTATTAGTACTTCATGGATATCAGTGTACCTTAGTACTACAAGTAGTTATTAGTACTTCATGGATATCAGTGTACCTTAGTACTACAAGTAGTTATTAGTACTTCATGGATATCAGTGTATTATTAGTACTTAGTACTACAAGAAGTTATTAGTACTTCATGGATATCAGTGTACCTTAGTACTACAAGAAGTTATTAGTACTTCATGGATATCAGTGTACCTTAGTACTAAAAGAAGTTATTAGTACTTCATGGATATCAGTGTACCTTAGTACTACAAGAAGTTATTAGTACTTCATGGATATCAGTGTACCTTAGTACTACAAGAAGTTATTACTACTTCATGGATATCAGTGTACCTTAGTGCTACAAGTATTTATTAGTACTTCATGGATATTAGTTTACCTTAGTACTACAAGTAGTTATTAGTACTTTATGGATATCAGTGTACCTTAGTACTACAGGTAGTTATTAGTACTTCATGGATAACAGTGTACCTTAGTACTACAAGTAGTTATTAGTACTTCATGGATATCAGTGTACCTTAGTACTACAAGTAGTTATTAGTACTTCATGGATATCAGTGTACCTTAGTACTACAAGAAGTTATTAGTACTTCATGGATATCAGTGTACCTTAGTACTACAAGAAGTTATTAGTACTTCATGGATATCAGTGTACCTTAGTACTACAAGAAGTTATTAGTACTTCATGGATATCAGTGTATCTTAGTACAAGAAGTTATTAGTACTTCATGGATAGTGTATTAGTACTTCATGGATATCAGTGTACCTTAGTACTACAAGAAGTTATTAGTACTTCATGGATATCAGTGTACCTTAGTACTACAAGTAGTTATTAGTACATCATGGATATCAGTGTACCTTAGTACTACAAGTAGTTATTAGTACTTCATGGATATCAGTGTACCTTAGTACTACAAGTAGTTATTAGTACTTCATGGATATCAGTGTACCTCAGTATTTGAAGCAGTTATTTGTACTTCATGGATATCAATGTATCTTAGTAGTACAAGAAGTTATTAGTACTTCATGGATATCAGTGTATCTTAGTACTACAAGAAGTTATTAGTACTTCATGGATATCAGTGTACCTTAGTACTACAAGTAGTTATTAGTACTTCATGGATATCAGTGTACCTTAGTACTACAAGAAGTTATTAGTACTTCATGGATATCAGTGTACCTTAGTACTACAAGTAGTTATTAGTACTTCATGGATATCAGTGTACCTTAGTACTACAAGTAGTTATTAGTACATCATGGATATCAGTGTACCTTAGTACTACAAGAAGTTATTAGTACTTCATGGATATCAGTGTACCTTAGTACTACAAGTAGTTATTAGTACTTCATGGATATCAGTGTACCTTAGTACTACAAGTAGTTATTAGTACTTCATGGATATCAGTGTACCTTAGTACTACAAGTAGTTATTAGTACTTCATGGATATCAGTGTACCTTAGTACTACAAGTAGTTATTAGTACTTCATGGATATCAGTGTACCTTAGTACTACAAGAAGTTATTAGTACTTCATGGATATCAGTGTACCTTAGTACTACAAGTAGTTATTAGTACTTCATGGATATCAGTGTACTTCAGTATTTGAAGCAGTTATTTGTACTTCATGGATATCAGTGTATCTTGGTACTGCAAGAAGTTATTAGAATATCATGGATATTAGTGTACCTTTGTAATACAAGGATTTATTAGTACTTCATGGATATTAGTGTACTTTAGTACTACAAGTAGTTATTAGTACTTCATGTATATCAGTGTACCTTAGTACTACAAGAAAATATTAGAACTTGATGAATATCTGTGCACCTTAGTACTAAAAGAAGTTCTGAGAACTTCATCGTTATTAGTCTACCTTAGTACTACAAGAAGTTATTAGTATTTCATGGATATCACTGTACCTTAGTACTAGAAGTAGTTATTAGTACTTCATGGATATCAGTGTACCTTAGTACTACAAGTAGTTATTAGTACTTCATGGATATCAGTGTACTTTAGCAGTAGAAGTAGTTATTAGTACTTCATGGATATAAGTGTACTTTAGTACTACAAGTATTTATTAGTACTTCATGGATATCAGTGTATTTTAGAACTACAAGTAGTTATTAGTATTTCATGGATATCAGTGTATTTTAGTACCAGAAAATGTTATTAGTACTTCATGAATATCAGTGTACCTTAGTATTACAAGTATTTATTAGTACTTCATGGATATTAGTGTATCTTAGTAATACAGTAAGTTATTAGTACTTCATGGATATCAGTGAACCTAAGTACAACAAAAAGTTATTAGTAACTTCATGGATATCAGTATACATTACTACTACAAGATGTTATTAGTACATCATGGATATCAGTGTACCTTAGTATTAGAGGTAGTTATTTCTACTTCATGAATATCTGTGCACCTTATTACTAAAAGAAGTTATTAGAACTTCATGGATATCAGTGTACCTTAGTACTACAAGAAGTTATTAGTATTTCATGGATATCAATGTACCTTAGTACTAGAAGTTGTTATTAATACTTCATGGATAACAGTGTAACTTAGTAGTACAAGTAGTTATTAGTACTTCATGGATATCAGTGTACCTTAGTACTAAAAGTAGTTATTAGTACTACACGGATATCAGTGTACATTAAGTTATAAGTACTTCATGGATATCAGTGTTCCTTAGTAGTACAAGTAGTTATTAGTACTTCATGGATATCAGTGTATTTTAGAACTACAAGTGGTTATTAGTATTTCATGGATATCAGTGATCCTTAGTACTAGAAAATGTTATTAGTATTTCATGGATATCATTGTACCTTAGTACTACAAGTAGTTATAGTACATCATGGATAACAGTGTACCTTAGTACTACAAGTAGTTATTAGTACTTCATGGATATCAGTGTACCTTAGTACTACAGTAAGTTATTAGTATTTCATGGATATCAGTGTATTTTAGTACTACAAGAAGCTATTAGTACATCATGGATATCAGTGTACTTTAGTACTACAAGTAGTTATTAATACTTCATGGATATCAGTGTATCTTAGTAGTACAAGAAGATATAAGTACATCATGGATATCAGTGTACGTCAGTACTACAAGTAGTTATTTGTATTTCATGGATATTAGTGTATCTTAGTACTACAAGAAGTTATTAGAATATCATGGATATCAGTGTACCTTAGTAGTACAAGAAGTTATTAATACTTCATGGATAACAGTGTAGCTTAGTATTACAAGAAGTTATTAGAACTTCATGAATATCTGTGCACCTTAGTACTAAAAGAAGTTCTGAGAAGTTCATGGATATCAGTGTACCTTAGTACTACAAGAAGTTATTAGTATTTCATGGATATCACTGTAACTTTGTACTAGAAGTAGTTATTAGTACTTCACGGATAACAGTGTACCTTAGTACTACAAGTAATTATTAGTACTTCATGGATATCAGTGTACTTTAGGAGTAAAGTAGTTATTAGTACTTCATGAATATCAGTGTACTTTTGTACTACAAGAAGTTATAAGTACTTCATGGATATCAGTGTTCTTTAGTAGTACAAGTAGTTATTAGTACTTCATGGATATCAGTGTATTTTAGAACTACAAGTAGTTATTAGTATTTCATGGATATCAGTGTATTTTAGTACCAGAAAATGTTATTAGTACTTCATGGATATCAGTGTACCTTAGTATTACAAGTATTTATTAGTACTTCATGGATATTAGTGTATCTTAGTACTACAAGTAGTTATTAGTACTTCATGGATATCAGTGTACCTTAGTACTACAGGAAGTTATTAGTATTTCATGGATATCAGTGTATTTTAGTACTACAAGAAGCTATTAGTACATCATGGATATCAGTGTACTTTAGTACTACAAGTAGTTATTAATACTTCATGTATATCAGTATACCTTAGTACTACAGTAAGTTATTAGTACTTCATGGATATCAGTGAACCTAAGTACGACAAAACGTTATTAGTACTTCATGGATATCAGTGTACCTTAGTATTAGAGGTAGTTATTTCTACTTCATGAATATCTGTGCATCTTATTACTAAAAGAAGTTATGAGAACTTTATGGATATCAGTGTACCTTAGTACTACAAGAAGTTATTAGTATTTCATGGATATCACTGTACCTTAGTACTAGAAGTAGTTATTAGTACTTCATGGATAACAGTGTAACTTAGTACTACAAGTAGTTATTAGTACTTCATGGATATCAGTGTACCTTAGCAGTAAAGTAGTTATTAGTACTACATGGATATCAGTGTACTTTAAGTTATAAGTACTTCATGGATATCAGTGTTCCTTAGTATTACAAGTAGTTATTAGTACTTCATGGATATCAGTGTATTTTAGAACTACAAGTAGTTATTAGTATTTCATGGATATCAGTGATCTTTAGTACTAGAAAATGTTATTAGTACTTCATGGATATCAGTGTACCTTAGTACTACAAGTGGTTATTAGTACATCATGGATAACAGTGTACCTTAGTACTACAAGTAGTTATTAGTACTTCATGGATATCAGTGTACCTTAGTACTACAGTAGAAGTTATTAGTATTTCATGGATATCAGTGTATTTTAGTACTACAAGAAGCTATTAGTACATCATGGATATCAGTGTACTTTAGTAATACAGGTAGTTATTTGTACTTCATGGATATCAGTGTACCTTAGTACTAGAGTAAGCTATTAGTACTTCATGAATATCAGTGTATTTTAGTACTACAAGAAGTTATTAGTATTTCATGGATGCCAGTGTACCTTAGTACTACAAGTAGTTATTAGTACTTCATGGATATCAGTGTACCTTAGTACTACAGGAAGTTATTAGTATTTCATGGATATCAGTGTATCTTAGTACTACAATAAGCTATTAGTACTTTATGGATATCAGTGTACCTTAGTATTACAGGAAGTTATTACTACCTAATGGATATCAGTGTACGTTAGTGCTACAAGTAGTTATTAGTAGTTCATGGATATTATTGTACCTTAGCACTACAATTAGTTATTAGTACTAGATGGATATCAGTGTACCTTTGTACTACAACAAGTTATTAGTACTTCATGGATATCAGTGTATCTTAGTACTAGAAGTAGTTATTAGTACATCATGGATAACAGTGTACCTTAGTACTACAAGTAGTTATTAGTACTTCATGGATATCAATGTACCTTAGCAGTAAAGTAGTTATTAGTACTACATGGATATTAGTGTATTTTAATACTACAAGAAGTTATAAGAACTTCATGGATATCAGTGTTCCTTTGTAGTACAAGTAGTTATTAGTACTTCATGGATATCAGTGTATTTTAGAACTACAAGTAGTTATTAGTATTTCATGGATATCAGTGTACCTTAGTACTACAAGTAGTTATTAGTATTTCATGGATATCATTGAACCTTAGTACTACAAGTAGTTATAGTACATCATGGATATCAGTATACCATAGTACTACAAAAAGTTATTAGTATTTCATGGATATCAGTGTATTTTAGTACTACAAGAAGCTATTAGTACATCATGGATATCAGTGTACTTTAGCACTACAAGTAGTTATTAATACTTTATGTATATTAGTATGCCTTAGTACTACAGTAAGTTATTAGTACTTCATGGATATCGGTGTATTTTAGTACTACAAGAAGTTATTAGTATTTCATGGATGCCAGTGTACCTTAGGACTATAAGTAGTTATTAGTACTTCATGGATATCAGTGTACCTTAGTACTACAAGTAGTTATTAGTACTTCATGGATATCAGTGTACCTTAGTAGTACAGGAAGTTATTACTACCTATTGGATATCAGTGTACGTTAGTGCTACTAGTAGTTATTAGTAGTTCATGGATATCAGTGTACCTTAGTACTACAAGAAGTTATTACTACTTCATGGATATTACTGTACCTTAGCACTACAATTAGTTATTAGTACTTGATGGGTATCAGTGTACCTTTGTACTACAAGAGGTTATGAGTACTTCATGGATACCAATGTACCTAAGTACTACAAAAAGTTATTAGTACTTCATTGATATCAATGTACCTTAGTACTACAAGTAGTTACTAGTACTTCACGGATTTCAGTGTACCTTAGTACCACAGGAAGTTATTAGTACTTCATGGATATCAGTGTACCTTATTAGTACAAGAAGTTAGTAGTACTTCATGGATATCAGTGTATCTTAGTACTACAAGAAGTTATTAGTACTTCATGGATATCAGTGTATTTTAGTACTGCAAGAAGTTATTAGTACTTCACCTATTACAGTGTACTTTAATACTACAAGTAGTTTTTAGTACTTCATGGATATCAGTGTATCTTTGTATTACAAGTAGTTATTCGTACTTCATTGCTATCAGTGTATTTTTGTACTACAAGAAGTTATTAGTACTTCATGGATATCAGTGTACCTTAGTACAAGAGGAAGTTATTAGAGCTTCATGGATATTAGTGTACCTTCGTTGTACAAGTAGTTATTATTACTTCACGGATAAAAGTGTACTTTAATACTACAAATAGTTATTAGTACTTCAGTGTTATCAGTGTTCCTTAGAACTAGAAAAAGTTATTAGTACTTCATGGATATCAGTGTACCTTTGTACTACAAGTACCTATTATTACTTCATGTATTTTAGTGTATCTTAGTACTACAAGAAGTTATTATTACTTCATGGATATCAGTGTACCTCAGTATTTGAAGCAGTTATTTGTACTTCATGGATATCAATGTATCTTAGTACTGGAAGAAGTTATTAGAATCTTATGGATATCAGTTTACCTTAAAAGTATAAGAAGTTATTAATACTTCATGGATATCAGTGTATTTTAGTACTAAAATATTTATTAGTAGTTCTTGGATATTAGTGTACCTTAGTACTATAAGTAGTTATTATTACTTCACGGATAACAGTGTACTTTAATATTACAAGTATTTATTATTACTTAATGGATATCAGTGTACCTTAGTACCACAAGTAATTATTAGTACTTCATGGATATCAGTGTACCTTAGTACTACAGGAAGTTATTAGTTCTTCATGGATATCAATGTACTTCAGTACTAAAAGTAGTTATTAGTACTTCATGAATAACAGTGTACCTTAGTACTACAAGTAGTTATTAGTACTTCATGGATATCAGTGTACCTTATTACTACAAGTAGTTATTCGTACTTCATGGATATCAGTGTATTTTAGTTCTATAAGAATTTATTAGTACTTCATGGATATCAGTGTACCTTAGTACTACAAGTAGTTATTATTACTTCACGGATAACAGTGTACTTTAATATTACAAGTATTTATTATTACTTAATGGATATCAGTGTACCTTAGTACCACAAGTAATTATTAGTACTTCATGGATATCAGTGTACCTTAGTACTACAGGAAGTTATTATGTTCTTCATGGATATCAATGTACTTCAGTACTACAAGTAGTTATTAGTACTTCATGAATAACAGTGTACCTTAGTACTACAAGTAGTAATTAGTACTTCATGGATAATGGTGTACCTTATTACTACAATTAGTTATTAGTACTTCATGGATATCAGTGTACCTTAGTACTACAGGAAGTTATTAGTACTTCATGGATATCAGTGTATCTTAGTACTACAAGAAGATATTAGTACATCATGGATATCAGTGTACCTTAGTACTACAGGAAGTTATTACTACTTAATGGATATCAGTGTATCTTAGTACTACAAGTAGTTATTAGTACTTCATGGATATCAGTATACCTTAGTAGTACAAGAAGTTATTAGTACTTCATGGATATCAGTGTATCTTAGTACTACAAGAAGTTATTAGTACTTCATGGATATCAGTGTATTTTAGTATTAGAAGAAGTTATTAGTAGTTCATGGATATTAGTGTACTTTAGTACTAGAAGTATTTATTAGTACTTCATGGATAGCAGTGTATCTTTGTACTACAAGTAGTTATTATTACTTCACGGATAACAGTGTACTTTAATACTACAAGTAGTTATTATTGCTTAATGGATATCAGTGTACCTTAGTACTACAAGTAGTTATTAGTACTTCATGGATATCAGTGTACCTTAGTATAAAAGTAGTTATTATTACTTCATGGATATCAGTGTACCTCAGTATTTGAAGCAGTTATTTGTACTTAATGGCTATCAATGTATCTTAGTACTACAAGAATTTATTAGTACTTCATTGATATCAGTGTACCTTAGTACTACAAGTAGTTATTAGTACTTCATGGATATCAGTGTACCTTAGTACTACAAGTAGTTATTAGTACTTCATGGATATCAGTGTATCTTAGTACTACAAGAAGTTATTAGTACTTCATGGATATCAGTGTACCTTAGTACTACAAGTATTTATTAGTACTTCATGGATAACAGTGTATCTTAGTATTACAAGTAGTTATTAGTACTTCATGGATATCATTGTATCTTAGTACTACAAGGTGTTATGATTTCATGGATTTTAGTGTACCCTAGTACTACAAGTAGTTATTAGTACTTCATTGATATCAGTGTACCTTAGTACTAGAAGTAGTTATTAGTACATCATGGATATCAGTGTACCTTTGTACTAGAAATAGGTATTAGTACATCATGGATATCAGTGTACCTTACTACGAGAAGTAGTTATTAGTACTTCATGGATATCATTGTAGCTTAGTACTACAAGGTGTTATTATGATTTCATGGATATCAGTGTACCCTAGTACTACAAGTAGTTATTAGTACTTCATTGATATCAGTGTACCTTAGTACTAGAAGTAGTTATTAGTACATCATGGATATCAGTGTACCTTAGTACTAGAAGTAGGTATTAGTATATCATGGATATCAGTGTACCTTAGTACGACAAGTAGTTATTAGTACTTCATGGATATCAGTGTATCTTAGTACTACAAGAAGTTATTAGTACTTCATGGATATCAGTGTAGATTAGTACTACAGAAAGTTATTAGTACTTCATGGATATCAGTGTACGAAAGTACGAGAAGAAGGTATTAGTATTTCATGAATAACAGTGTACCTTAGTACTTCAAGAAGTTATTAGTATTTCATGGATGCTAGTGTACCTTAGTACTACAAGTAGTTATTAGTACTTCATGGATATTAGTGTACCTTTTTACTACAAGTAGTTTTTAGTTATTCATGGATATCAGTGTACCTTAGTACTACAGGAAGTTATTAGTATTTCATGGATATCAGTGTATCTTAGTACTACAAGACGCTATTAGTACTTTATGGATATCAGTGTACCTTAGTACTACAAGAAGTTATAGTACAACATTGATAACGGTGTACCTTAGTACTAGAAGTAGTTATTAGTACTTCATTGATATCAGTGTACCTTAGCACTACTAGTATATATTAATACTTCATGGAAATCAATGTACCTAGGAACTGCAAATAGTCATTAGTATTTCAGGGATATAAGTGTACCTTAGTATTAAAAGTAGTTATTATTACTTCATTGATATCAGTGTATCTTAGTACTAAAAGAAGTTATGAGAAATTCATGGATACCAGTGTTCCTTAGTACTACAAAAAGTTATTAGTATTTCGTGGATATCAGTGTACCTTAGTACTACAAGAAGTTATTAGTACTTCATGGATATCAGTGTACCTTAGTACTACAAGTAGTTATAGTACATTATGGATAACAGTGTACCTTAGTACTAGAAGTAGTTATTAGTACTTCATGGATATCAGTATACCATAGTACTACAGGAAGTTATTAGTATTTCATGGATATCAGTGTATTTTATTACTACAAGAAGCTATTAGTACATCATGGATATCAGTGTACTTCAGTACTACAAGTAGTTATTAGTACTTTATGTATATCAGTACACCTTAGTACTACATGGATATCAGTGAACCTAAGTACGACCACAAGTTATTAGTATACTTTATGGATATCAGTATACATTAGTACTACAAGAAGTTATTAGTACATCATGGATATCAGTGTACCTTTGTACTTCAGGTAGTTATTAGTACTTCATGGATATCAGTGTACCTTAGTACTACACGAAGTTGTTAGTACTTTATGGATATCAATATACCTTAGTACTACAAGAAGTTATTAGTATTTCATAGATGCCAGTGTACCTTAGTACTACAAGTAGTTATTAGTACTTCATGGATATCAGTGTACCATATTACTACAAGTAGAAAGTAGTACTTCATAAATATCAGTATATATTAGTACTACAGGTAGTTATTAGTATTTCATGGATATCAGTGTATCTTAGTACTACAAGTAGTTATAAGTACTTCAGGGTTATCGGTGTTCCTTAGTACTACAAGTAGTTATTAGTACTTCATGGATATCAGTGTACCTTAGTACTAGAAGTAGTTATTAGTACATCATGGATATCAGTGTTCCTTACTACTACAAGTAGTTTTTAGTACATTATGGATATCAGTGTACCTTAGTACTACAAGTAGTTATTAGTACTTCAGGGATATCAGTGTACCTTAGTATTAAAAGTAGTCATTATTACTTCATGGATATCAGTGTACCTTAGTACCACAAGTAATTATTAGTACTTCATGGATATCAGTGTACCTTAGTACTACAGGAAGTTATTTGTTCTTCATGGATATCAATGTACTTCAGTACTAGAAGTAGTTATTAGTACTTCATGAATAACAGTGTGCCTTAGTACTACAAGTAGTAATTAGTACTTCATGGATAATAGTGTACCTTATTACTACAAGTAGTTATTAGTACTTCATGGATATCAGTGTACCTTAGTACTACAGGAAGTTATTAGTACTTCATGGATATCAGTGTATCTTAGTAGTACAAGAAGATATTAGTACATCATGGATATCAGTGTACTTTAGTACTACAGGAAGTTATTACTACTTAATGGATATCAGCGTATCTTAGTACTACAAGTAGTTATAAGTACTTCATGGATATCAGTATACTTTAGTAGTACAAGAAGTTATTAGTACTTCATGGATATAAGTGTATCTTAGTACTACAAGAAGTTATTAGTACTTCATGGATATCAATGTATTTTAGTATTAGAAGAAGTTATTAGTAGTTCATGGATATTAGTGTACTTTAGTACTAGAAGTATTTATTAGTACTTCATGGATAGCAGTGTATCTTTGTACTACAAGTAGTTATTATTACTTCACGGATAACAGTGTATCTTAGTATTACAAGTTGTTATTAGTACTTCATGGATATCATTGTATCTTAGTAATACAAGGTGTTATGATTTCATGGATTTTAGTGTACCTTAGTACTACAAGTAGTTATTAGTACTTCATGGATATCAGTGTACCTTAGTACTAGAAGTAGTTATTAGTACATCATGGATATCAGTGTACCTTAGTACTACAAGTAGTTATTAGTACATCATGGATATCAGTGTACCTTACTACGAGAAGTAGTTATTAGTACTTCATGGATATCATTGTAGCTTAGTACTACAAGGTGTTATTATGATTTCATGGATTTTAGTGTACCCTAGTACTACAAGTAGTTATTAGTACTTCATTGATATCAGTGTACCTTAGTACTAGAAGTAGTTATTAGTACATCATGGATATCAGTGTACCTTAGTACTAGAAGTAGGTATTAGTATATCATGGATATCAGTGTACCTTAGTACGACAAGTAGTTATTAGTACTTCATGGATATCAGTGTATCTTAGTACTACAAGAAGTTATTAGTACTTCATGGATATCAGTGTAGCTTAGTACTACAAGTAGTTATTAGTACTTCATGGATATCAGTGTGCCTTAGTACTACAGAAAGTTATTAGTACTTCATGGATATCAGTGTACGAAAGTACGAGAAGAAGGTATTAGTATTTCATGAATAACAGTGTACCTTAGTACTTCAAGAAGTTATTAGTATTTCATGGATGCTAGTGTACCTTAGTACTACAAGTAGTTATTAGTACTTCATGGATATTAGTGTACCTTATTACTACAAGTAGTTATTAGTATTCATGGATATCAGTGTACCTTAGTACTACAGGAAGTTATTAGTATTTCATGGATATCAGTGTATCTTAGTACTACAAGACGCTATTAGTACTTTATGGATATCAGTGTATCTTAGTACTACAAGAAGTTATTAGTACTTCATGGATATCAGTGTATTTTAGTATTACAAGAAGTTATTAGTACTTGATGGAAATCAGTGTACCTTAGTATTTCTAGTAGTTATTATTACTTCACGGATAACAGTGTACTTTAATACTACAAGTAGTTATTATTGCTTAATGGATATCAGTGTACCTTAGTAATACAAGTAGTTATTTGTACTTCAGGGTTATCAGTGTTCCTTAGTACTATAAGTAGTTATTCGTAATTCATGGATATCAGTGTACCTTAGTACTAGAAGTAGTTATTAGTACATCATGGATATTAGTGTTCCTTACTACTACAAGTATTTATTAGTACATCATGGATATCAGTGTACCTTAGTACTACAAGAAGTTATTAGTACTTGATGGATATCAGTGTACCTTAGTACTACAAGAAGTTATTAGTACATCATGGATATCAGTGTACCTTTGTACTACAAGAAGTTATTAGTACATCATGGATATCAGTGTACCTTTGTACTACAAGACGTTATTAGTACTTGATGGATATCAGTGTACCTTAGTATTTCTAGTAGTTATTGGCATATCATAGATGTTAGTGTACCTTAGTACTTCAATTGATAATTGGTACCTCGTGGATGTCAGTTTCCCATGTGTAAGTACAGATACACACCAGTCACGCGTAAGTACAGGTAAACACCACTCCCGTGTAAGTACAGGTACACACACTCTCGTGTAAGTACAGATACACACACTCCCGTGTAAGTACAGGTACACACACTCCCGTGTAAGTACAGATACACACCACTGTGGCCGTGAGAGGGGTGAGGGTAATTAGCTGTGACTTTCATGTAAATATTGTTGTAATATTGTTGGTTGTGAAGTTCAACCTAATTTAATTGTAACTTAAGAATGCTCATGTTTTGGTGGCGACGTTGAAGAAAAAAATCTTTCGTAGGGTTAGAAATCTATTTTCTGCTTTAAGAACCACAACGAAAATCCCGAACTGTTAATTTGTGCAAACGAAAAATTCTCCCAATCAGGAGCTATGTTTGCTCATCATATTTTGACCTTTATATGTTCTATAAGAATGGTTTCAAACATTCCATTTGTCCTTTGAATGTCCTTATGAGAATGGTTTTAAGCATTCCATTTTGACTTTTGAATGTCCTTGAGAGTATGGTTTTAAACACTCTGATGTTATCTAGGACACTCTGAAAACCTACAGTAGTAGAAAGAACAATAGTTTTGTAAAACTATTCCATATATGTTTCATTTGTTGATTTTTAACCAATTAAATCGGAGTTTGTAAATCATGTGCTGAGTGATGAATGAAAGTCATTTCAATAAGAAGAACAATCTTTCACACTTTATCCTATTTTGATAGAATTCTAGTATTCTGGAACGACCAGTCTTTCTGATCTATTTTACACAAACAAGAATCTCTTTGTGATTGAACACACGACGTTTACCTCTTCAATTCTGACACGTGCACCTGAGGTCACAGTAAACGTGACTTTACACATTTCTTTAGAAAATATTGACTACTTTGTCATTGAAAATATATTCTAGAGACAACTGATTTTACAGTGGATTTTTAATAAAATTTTCATGTGATGACCATAGTGGTCACTTGCTGGACATTGTGATGACCATAGTGGTCACTAATTTCTCTGCAATCGATTTCGAGTTTAGTGTAATCAAAAATACAGTTTACGAGATCAGTTTTGTACACAATATCAACCACTGTTTTATTTTACCCATCTTCTCTAGTCCATCATGACGTCTGAAAATATAATCAATAACAATACAATCTGAATAATTAATTTAATTAATTATACTGATGGCCAATTTGATTCTTAGTTTGACTCTAAGTATGTACGTCGCTCTGGTTATGTGTAACAGTACAGCCACTTATAATCTTATTTCTAAGTTGTTTCCTTGTCTTTTGATGTCCAAAAGGTACCAGTCTTTCTGAGTTATAACAATAAGAAATCCAACCCCGTTTATATTAAAATTTCTGTTCGTGGACGTGCACGAGGAAACATTTATATAAATAGCTTCTTGAACAGAGTTGAGCTTCGTAGGAGAAGTAAAACCTTTTGTAGTTACATATTAGTATCTCTCTGTATGGCTCTTTCCGGGAATTATAGAGATGTTCTACTCTGACAGAACTCTCGGTGAGGATATCAGAACGTCAGTAGATAGGTCGTGGTATTGAACGAATCTCTTTGTTTGTCTAACTAAACTCACGAGCTTATCGATTTCCAGGTTCTTTTATATCACAAGAGGATGCCGGCTGGCTGAAAATGGTACGGGGATCAAACCTTGAATTTTAGCGTTATAAGTCTCGTAGCTTACGGCTAAGACAACGGAATAAATCTTAGGAAAAAAAGACAAAATCAACGATAGCAAGAATTATAATTGGTGTTAAATGTTATAAAGACATTTAAGTCAAATTCCACAAAACTAGTCCATCAGGCCTCTCATAGCTTCATACATAGCTCGAAGGCCTTCATATATTAATCAACACTATATTCAGATTTAGTTTGTAATAATTTCGTTTTGGAGATATCAAGTTTTCAGTTGTAATGTAATCGTAGCTGTTGTTTCAGGCTAAACCTGCACAGTAAACTATATGCTCTCAGTCCACCACCGAGAATCTTACATCGGATTTCAATATTTTCACATTGGGATTGTAACAGAAGTTACTGGTTCCCCATTATTCGTCCTCCCCCTCTGGGTGGTTCATCTGCAATTCTGATTGGTTATAATGCTAGAAATCTGGTTCCGAAACCCGCGTTGGGCAGAGCACATATAGCTCAATATGTAACTTTGCCCTTAGAAACAAACAAATAAATATAAAACTCTTTATTAAGAAAAATATTCGTCCTTTCAGCCGTGAAGGCGTTACGAAGTAACAGCCAATTCCCTATTTAGTTGGCAGACGTGGTGTAATTTTAATCGATTACATTCTGAAAGTAATTGTAATCGTAATACGTGAGGCCTAGCAACCGATATTAATAGTAATCAAAATCCATGGTCACAATATGATTACGTTTAATAGTTTTGTTGTCTTTCTGTTTCAGAGAAATGCGTTTCTGGCGTCGAAATTGTAGATCTGGTTTTCACAGCTTTCCAATTACTCACACACAAGCAACAATCCTTCAGACATTAATTGATACCCTGAATCACTAAGATTGAAGGCTAGTTTATAGTTTCATTCTGGTGTGCTCTAAGTCAAAGGTTAAGTGGTAATATAAAGTTAATATTGTATAAAGTAATTTATTTACAGATGGCAGCCATCAAGAAACCAGTTCTTCACAGTTTCATCCAACGGATAGAAGTAATGAAGTTATGAAACTGTTGATGCTACGGACAGAAGTACTGAAGTTATAAAACATTTACACTGTTGAAAATCATTTACCACTGCAGGAATGGTTATATCAAACTTCCTTAAGTATCCGTGTGTAATGATACTAGTAGCTATTATTGTTTATGAAGGTTATGATCTAATCAAGTGTCATTTACCATCAATACATCAGAGTAGTTCGGATATTTACTTCAGACTTCACTGTAAGGAAGATTATAAGAAATACATCAGATTAGTTCGGATATGTACTTCAGACTTCACTGTAAGGACGATTATAAGAAATACATCAGATTAGTTCGGATATGTACTTCAGACTTCACTGTAAGGAAGATTATAAGAAATACATCAGATTAGTTCGGATATTTACTTCAGACTTCACTGCAAGGAAGATTATAAGAAATACATCAGATTAGTTCGGATATTTACTTCAGACTTCACTGTAAGGAAGATTATAAGAAATACACCAGATTAGTTCGGATATGTACTTCAGACTTCACTCTAAGGAAGATTATAAGAAATACATCAGATTAGTTCGGATATTCACTTCAGACTTCACTGTAAGGAAAATTATAAGAAATACATCAGATTAGTTCGGATATTCACTTCAGACTTCACTGTAAGGAAGATTATAAGAAATACATTAGATTAGTTTGGATATTTACTTCAGACTTCACTGTAAGGAAGATTATAAGACTTGTTGTAATATTTTGAAAACCATATATTAAAGGTATTTTTTTCACAAGAAACGTACCGATATCTATGAAAGCCTCAATAAAACAGACCACTCGGCCCGGCATGGGGCCAACTGGCCAGGTGATTAAAGCACTCAACTGGTAATCCGAGGGTAACGGGTTCGAATCTCCGTCACATCAAACATGCTCGCTCTTTTAGCCGTGGGGGCGTTATAGTGTGACGGTCAATCCTACTATTTGTTGGCAAAAGAGTAGCCCAAGAGTTGGCTGTGGGTGGTGATGACCAGTTGCTTTCCCTCTAGTCCTATACTGCTAAATTAGGGACGGCTAGCGCAGATTACCCTCGAGTAGCTTTGCGCGAAATTAAAAACAGCAAAACAAACAAACAGACCAGTTAGAGCAAGTTAACCAACCTGGATAACTTCCATTTATATCGAATTAACAAAATCCTAATAAGAAATTACACTCTGCAGATCCATCTCAACAGCAAGCAACACAGCTATTGTCACATTCATTGTCAAGAATTTAATACCCTTCTGAATTCTTGACAGTGATGTATTTTGTAACTTACCGTTGTAGAGCTCCGGGCGCATCTTAGGACAACGTTTATTCATCAACGTCACACCCGAATGCATGCTGAAATCTTAACTCTACTTTCCAAAGCATCTGAGATTAGTCTTACCTTGGACGTGTGGACGAATCAATAAATGAGATCCTTGCTTGAAATGACAGCATACTTTATTATTGTCCTCAATGTGCGAAGTGGCTTGTCGGAGTTTTCCGGATCACTTGCTGCTGAAAATATTCTTAAAAAATTTGGAAATATTAATACATCATGTGGCATTCAAAGTGAGACGTCATGTCTATGACGGAGACCTTCCTCTTGCTTGAGATGGCACTCACCAACGAAGAAGGTGATCACGGAAATGTAAAACTGCACCCAACCTCGAAACAAATATTATTTCAAATCAAATAATTTCGCTTTCTTTGTCCATTCATTGTTGTCGAGGATGGTCAAAGCAATCTGGTTTTGTAAATATCCCTGTTGGTGTCCCGTGTTAGTCGCTCGACTCATACAACCAATCTATTTTGTTAAGGATATGTTCATATCCCTCTCGGTTACCCATATTCCCCACTCCACTCGTACAACTGACCTATTTTATTAAGTGTGTGTTAATATTACTACTGGTGTCACATTCCTGTCACTCAACTCGTACAACTGATCTATTTTATTAAGTGTGTGTTAATATTTTTTACTGGTGTCACATTCCTGTCACTCCACTCGTACAACTGACCTAGTTTATTAAGTGTGTGTTAATATTACTACTGGTGTCACATTTCTGTTATTCCACTCGTACAACTGACCACTTTTATTAAGGGTATACTAATATCCCTGTTAGCTTTCCATGATAGTCACTTCACTCACACAAATTATCTATTTTATTAATGGTATGTTGATGTTCCTACTATTGTCACATGTTAGTCACTTCACTCATATAACTGATCTGTTCTGTTAAGGATGTGTTAATATCCCTGTCGGTGTTTCATATTCCCCGCTCCACTCATGCAATCAAAAGTATTCAATCGTCCAATACAACCAAATGAAACTTGGATATCTTCTCTAAGTATTTCAGTCTACCATGTTAAACTTTACTTCTGTGGAAAATTCAACATACATGAAACCAACATGGTTAAGGAAATTGTTGTCCCTGTTCTCAGTGGGTTTCAATCTCAGATCTCAAGTTGTCCTTAAGGTACAACATTAGCATAGTGTACACTTTCAAGACAACTATTATTGGCGGATGTCTAAATTTAACAAACTATTATTAGTGGATGTCTAAATTTAAGGAACTATTATTGGTGGCTGTCTAAATTTAACAAACTATTATTGGTGGCTGTCTAAATTTAACAAACTATTATTGGTTGAAGTCTAAATTTAACAAACTAATATTGGTGGCTGTCTAAATTTAACAAACTATTATTGGTGGCTGTCTAAATTTAACAAACTATTATTGGTGGATGTCTAAATTTAACAAACTAATATTGGTGGCTGTTTAAATTTAACAAACTAATATTGGTGGCTGTCTGAATTTGATAAATTGATACTCAAAGTTGCTGTCGCTTTATGTCCGAGATGGAAGTAGGCCTGGTGCAGCCCTGAAGAGACACAAGAACTGAGAGCATCTGTATTAACTAAAGTTTTCGCTGTAAACAATGACACTTCCACAATCTCCAACTCTGATAGCGACACTAATACACCACCACCCTGTAAACGTTCCTCCAGTTCATGAATGATGCACCAGAACAGCCAAAAACGCAGGACCAACACCAAGGCCAGAGATTGAAACCAAAATTTCAAAATATTTCAGTAACTCGTGTTTGCCCGAGAAGAACAAGGAGATCTGCCCGGTTCAGCTTTTAGGTTTCAACACCTGTTGAACCACTTTCGTCGATCCAAAATCTTCAAACCGGAAAGATGCAACTCAAGAAACCATTGATTTGAAAAACTGATATTTATTTGGTGTATAAGTTCACCTTAAACAAATTGGTAATAATATTTCAGATTAAAAGTTTGTTTTCTGGTCAATTGAGTGATATATAATTACCTTGTTGATCGATTGTGAAGTTTAATTAAAAAATAAAAAAGTTGGTTTTTAATATTTGATTTTCTGTTTTTCCTTAAATCGTAACTGTAATCATAGACAAAACATCATGATGATTTAAACCTTTAGAATCACACACTAATAATCGACCCCATGTTTTCCATGGTAATGAGCAGCCTGAGAGTTGTGACTAGCTGCTAACTCAGGGACAATTAGCGCAGATATTTCTCTAATAGTTTTGCACGAAATTCAATAAACAAACAAATAATCTTTGTTCAGACATACAACGTGTGAAAAATTGAATTAAACAAAGATGTTCATTTGTGTACCTACCATTTGAACGCCTTTTGAAAACTGTATTAATAAGTTGAAGAGAAGGGAGCCCAGAAAAAAGACAAAGACAGATTTCCTTCCTTGGTTCTCAGACTACCAGTTAGGACACACTATCCACTTGCTTTTCAGGTGCTCTGCGAGTCAATATTATCTTAGGTTTAGCTCTAAATATTTACACCAACAGCATTGGTATATTTGTATATATAGACTTTTTCATATGAACATTACAAGTTCTGAAATTAAGCCTAATATTGTGTGCGTCTATATGACAGCATATTATAGGTCCTGAAGTTAAGCCTAACATTGTGTACACTTGTATAATAATGTATAAGAAAGATATTATAGATCCTGAAGTTAAGCCTACTTTTATGTACACCTGTATGATAAACGTCAGAAACCTAACAATTAGACCTTGAAGCTAAGCCTCACATTGTGTAATAGACCTGTATAACGTCGAAAACAAAATATTTAAGGCCTGAAGTTAAGCCTCAAATTGCCTCCCAGTAGCTCAGCGGTATGTCTGCGGACTTACAACGCTAAAATCCCGGTTTCGATACTCGTGGTGTGCAGAGTACAGATAGCCAATGTGTTGCTTTGTGCTTAACTCAAAACAACAACAACAAGCCTCAAATTGTGTAATACACTTTTTTGATAACGTCAGAAACCTATTTACAGTTGGAATTTTATGGCCTAAAACTCGTACAAGTTCAATAAATACTTTATGAAAGGAAGGAATCCATGGGTTAATTTTAAAATCGTATGTAAAAAAGGCATGTAAAGCAGTATATCTGTATTTAGCTTTTACTGAATTTATGTACGACTGAAATTATAATACGTTAAAGGATCAAATTAAACTTGTGAATTTATTTATTCAAAAGAGTCAGTATTTCCGATTACTTACTATATCGAATATAGCTTAAAAACCGCCTTCGAGTTTGTTTATTTGTGTAAAACAGGAATGTTCCATACACACAGGAGTTGCTAAGGAAACAGTCCGAAGTATGTGGGGAGGCAAAAGTGTGCGGGATGTGAACTGAGAAAAATTACACTAACACATGAGACGCAATCGACCCCCCTTTATTCCCCCCCGGTCGTTGACATGGCCTTCGTTTTTATAAAAAATAAAACAAAACCAGAGTGACTTGTACAATCAACAGGCGCGAAGCTGTGAGTGAAGTGTCAAAGCTTATCATTGGTTTGAATATCCAGTAACATTTTTCAGACTTGTATGTTCTGCTCTGAGCGACCCGTTACTTACATTCTTTATGTGCAGCAAGAAAAACAAGAATGTTCCGTATGTAACAAACGGAATTGTGGGATATCTGTACAAGCAACACGATGTGTCTCTTTACAAACAAAAATAAAACCAATTATTCTAGTCGTTTTAACTATCTTGATTTCAATTTTTTTTCAAAATATATATATATATATATTAACTTTCACAATTAAGGAAGCATTCTAAATAACAACGTTTCGACTTTTCTATGCTATCATCAGGTTAACAAAGAGACTTTGGACGTCAGTGTTTTCTTAGTACAAAGCCATACAGTACGCTCTCTATGCACTGACCATCACGTCTGTCGAAACCATGTTTCTAACCGAGTAAGTTCGCAGACGTGGCGCTGTTCCGCTCGGAGTGAAAAAAATAAAACAACAAACTCTTATAGTATAAAGATCACACATAAGTTAATAACACCACAAACTGTTATAGTATAAAGATCATACATAAGTTAATAACACCACAAACTGTTATAGTATAAAGATCATACATAAGTTAATAACACCACAAACTGTTATAGTATACAGCTCATACATAAGTTAATAACACCACAAACTGTTATAATATAAAGATCATACATAAGTTAATAACACCACAAACTGTTATAGCATACAGCTCATACATAAGTTAATAACACCACAAACTGTTATAGTATAAAGATCATACATAAGTTAATAACACCACAAACTGTTATAGTATAAAGACCATACATAAGTTAATAACACCACAAACTGTTATAGTATAAAGATCATACATAAGTTAATAACACCACAAACTGTTATAGTATAAAGATTATACATAAGTTAATAACACCACAAACTGTTATAGTATAAAGATCATACATAAGTTAATAACACCACAAACTGTTATAGTATACAGCTCATACATAAGTTAATAACACCACAAACTGTTATAGTATACAGCTCATACATAAGTTAATAACACCACAAAGTGTTGTAATATACAGATCATACGTAAGTTAATAACACCACAAACTGTTATAGTATAAAGATCATACATAAGTTAATAACACCACAAACTGTTATAGTATAAAGACCATACATAAGTTAATAACACCACAAACTGTTATAGTATACAGCTCATACATAAGTTAATAACACCACAAAGTGTTGTAATATACAGATCATACGTAAGTTAATAACACCACAAACTGTTATAGTATAAAGATCATACATAAGTTAATAACACCACAAACTGTTATAGTATACAGCTCATACATAAGTTAATAACACCACAAATTGTTGTAATATACAGATCATACGTAAGTTAATAACACCACAAACTGTTATAGCATACAGCTCATACATAAGTTAATAACACCACAAACTGTTATAGTATAAAGATCATACATAAGTTAATAACACCACAAACTGTTATAGTATAAAGATCATACATAAGTTAATAACACCACAAACTGTTATAGTATACAGCTCATACATAAGTTAATAACACCACAAACTGTTATAATATAAAGATCATACATAAGTTAATAACACCACAAACTGTTATAGTATACAGCTCATACATAAGTTAATAACACCACAAACTCTTATTATATAAAGATCATACATAAGTTAATAACACCAAAAACTGTTATAATATAAAGATCATACATAAGTTAATAACACCACAAACTATTATAGTATACAGCTAATACATAAGTTAATAACACAACAAACTGTTATTATATAAAGATCATACATAAGTTAATAACACCACAAACTGTTATAATATAAAGACCATACATCAGTTAATAACACCACAAACTGTTATAGCATACAGCTCATACATAAGTTAATAACACCACAAACTGTTATAGTATACAGCTCATACATAAGTTAATAACACCACAAACTGTTATTATATAAAGATCATACATAAGTTAATAACACCACAAACTGTTATAGTATACAGCTCATACATAAGTTAATAACACCACAAACTGTTATAGTATACAGCTCATACATAAGTTAATAATACCACAAACTGTTATAATATACAGCTCATACATAAGTTAATAACACCACAAACTGTTATAGTATACAGCTCATACATAATTTAATAACACCACAAACTGTTATTATATAAAGATCATACACAAGTTAATAACACCACAAACTGTTATAGTATACAGCTCATACATAAGTTAATAACACCACAAACTGTTATAATATAAGGATCATACATAGGTTAATAACACCCCAAATTGTTATAATATAAAGATCATACATAAGTTAATAACACCACAAACTGTTGTAATATAAAGATTATACATAAGTTAATAACACCACAAACTGTTATAGTATACAGCTCATACATAAGTTAATAACACTCAAACTGTTATAGTATAAAGACCATACATAAGTTAATAACACCACAAACTGTTATAGTATAAAGATCATACATAAGTTAATAACACCACAAACTGTTATAGTATAAAGATTATACATAAGTTAATAACACCACAAACTGTTATAGTATAAAGATCATACATAAGTTAATAACACCACAAACTGTTATAGTATACAGCTCATACATAAGTTAATAACACCACAAAGTGTTGTAATATACAGATCATACGTAAGTTAATAACACCACAAACTGTTATAGTATAAAGATCATACATAAGTTAATAACACCACAAACTGTTATAGTATACAGCTCATACATAAGTTAATAACACCACAAATTGTTGTAATATACAGATCATACGTAAGTTAATAACACCACAAACTGTTATAGTATACAGCTCATACATAAGTTAATAACACCACAAATTGTTGTAATATACAGATCATACGTAAGTTAATAACACCACAAACTGTTATAGCATACAGATCATACATAAGTTAATAACACCACAAACTGTTATAGCATACAGATCATACATAAGTTAATAACACCACAAACTGTTATAATATAAAGATCATACATAAGTTAATAACACCACAAACTGTTATAGTATACAGCTCATACATAAGTTAATAACACCACAAACTGTTTTAGTATACAGCTCATACATAAGTTAATAACACCACAAATTGTTGTAATATACAGATCATACATAAGTTAATAACACCACAAACTGTTATTATATAAATATCATACACAAGTTAATAACACCACAAACTGTTATAGTATACAGCTCATACATAAGTTAATAACACCACAAACTGTTATAGTATACAGCTCATATATAAGTTAATAACACCACAAATTGTTGTAATATACAGATCATACGTAAGTTAATAACACCACAAACTGTTATAATATTCAGATCATACGTAAGTTAATAACACCACAAACTGTTATAGCACACAGATCATACATTAGTTAATAACACCACAAACTGTTATAGCATACAGATCATACATAAGTTAATAACACCACAAACTGTTATAATATAAAGATCATACATAAGTTAATAGCACCACAAGCTGTTATAGTATACAGCTCATACATAAGTATATAAAACAACAAACTGTGATAAATATATAGACCATACATAAGTTACTAAAACAACAAATTGTTATAACATACAAATCATACATAAGATAACTAAATTTCGCGCAAAGCTAGAAGAGAGCTATCTGCGCTAACCGTTCCTGATTTATCAGTGTAAGACTAGTGAGAAGGCAGCTAGTCATCATCACCCACTGCCCAACTTTTGGGGTACTCTTTTACCAACGAATAATGGGATTGACCGTCTCTTATAACGCCCCCACGTCTGAAAGGGCAACCATGTTTGATGTGACGGGGATTCGAACCCGCAACCCTTGGATTACGAGTCGAGTGCTTTAACTTCCTGACCGTGCCGGGTCCCACCAGTAAGACAGCACTTTGTTTACGGATAAACAACGCGAAAATCCGGGGTTCGATTTTCCGCAGGAGACACAGTTCAAGGTGGCTTAGCCTTAAAACAAACAAACAATCATTTTCATAGAAAGGATTTCTAGCTAGCTTGATCAGCTGTTGTTAGACACAGTGCAACTCAGTTAAAGATAGTTGGTGCTTGTCACTAGCGAATTTTATGTTGTTTGGGTCCAGGTACTAATAATTTTTGTAGGCCCTATATTCCATGTAATTTTACATAGAATAAAATTATCAATGGGTCCTCATTAAGACTATGGTCCCTGAGGCTGAGTCCCCTACCTAAATGCTCCACTAGTGTTTGTACGTAATACACCTCTGAGAATGAATCAGTAATGTAATACTATTTGATATCAATCGGCCATTCATGGAACATCAAATACGACTCTTTCATGCAGTCTTCTTACTGTTCTAATTTCAACTGAACAGCAGAGTTTAAAACTGCTCTTCATTGTTTCAGGAATATCAGGAGATTCCAAAGAAAAAACTGAATTTCTGTGAATATATATCGGACGAATGGGTGTCAGCCTATCATACAGCAGTTTCTTATCGGAAATTGTCTGTGTGTTTGTGTTTTTTATAGCAAAGTTGGGCTATCTGCTGCGTCCACCGAAGGGAATCAAACTCCCGATTATAGTAGCGTTTTAAATCCAAAAACTTATTGCTGTATTAGGGGGGGGACATTATTAGAAAGTGTTATTGTTTCTAAACGCTTGGCATGGCCAGGTGGCTATGGCGCGCAACTCGTAATCTGACGGTCACGGGTTCGAATCCCCGTAACATCAAACATGCTTGCCTTTTCAGTCGTGGGAACGTTATAATGTTACGATCAATTCCACTATTCGTTGATAAAAGAGTGGCCCAAGGGTTTGCAGTGGGTGGTGATGATTAGCTGCCTTCCCTCTAGTTTAACACAACTAAATTATGGACGGCCAGCGCAGATAACTTTAGTGTACCGTTGCTCGAATCTCCCCCCTAAAGAAAACAAACTATTATATATCCAAACAATTAGAATATTTACCCAAACAGTTGTACAAACTAGATTATTTTTACAACTCAATCTGATATCTGTAATTTCTGATTTGCGGCAATCAAAGGATACCTTCTCCGAGACTGAACCAGATATCCGCAGCCTCAACGTTACATTAGTATATAAATTATTCTAAGCTGACTTTGTAAGGCAAATCCGTATACCAGCTACACAACGAATGATTTATGGAACATTAAATCCAGATTAACAACTTTTAACCATGTATACCGATAACATATATATATATATATATATATACTTATTTCGGGGGAATATGGAACGAAGCATAATACTATTTTCATGCAGGTGCAAGAAGCACGTGACAGTGGTGAAAACGGTACAGCTTGAATGATATTATCAATCCTATACCTTCTACCACTGATGCAATTGGTCCTTACATCAGCAGTAGTACATGTCTCAGTCAATTTCTCCCTGAAGAAGCAACTCTCACCCCTGAATGGAATTATGTTTCAGTGGAGAAACAACGACTACTTATAGGGAACACGTTGTGTGTTGTAAAATCATACCTTGGTAACAGCTTTTTCCGAATAGTTCTTAAAACTTTAATATTCGTGATGGACATGTTGAAGTCAAACGTCATCAAATCAAAGTGTCATTTGGAGAAAGTTTTGATTTACGTGTGCAGTTTGGGTATCAAAAGGAAGAAGGTAATTGGTGAAGCCCCCCGCTAGCACAGCGGTATGTTTATGGATTTCCACCCCTAAAATCAGCGGTTCGATTCCCCTCGGTGAGCTCAGCAAATAGCCCGATGTGGCTTTGCTGTAAGAAAAAACACAGTAATTGGTGAAATTACATAACTGTGATTTTTGTGTGTCCAGAGTATATGTGTAAAATACACTGGACAGGCTAGAACATTTTAATCAATAACATGATGTTGTGTAATTATTAAAACGTCTGTGCGAGGGAACACTATTAGAAATGATATTATGTGAGAACAACACTAAATATTTCAGTTGTTGTGTGAAAATGTCAGAGGTTGTGTTATCTGTGGTATAATGTTATTCAGACCAGTCTCTCATGGGTATTGATCGTTCGTTATTGATGATTTCCAAAACACGGAAATAAATAAATAAAATAAAGAAATTATTATATTCTAGTGACTGTGCTGCCATCTAGTAGCTTATAGTTTAGTTTTTTATATATTTCGGTTTGAATTCTTAGACACGTACACTGTAATTATTAAACTAAAAACAAGATCTTAAACTTGTAACAGGTTTTAACATCCATCTTAGGGAATTCTAGGCCTGATTCTCTAATGACTCTCTTATTTGAACAGAAAGTCGTAAGAAACCGAGGTTTCAATGATGAAATACTTTTTTTTTTAAATATATCTGTCGTTTCTTTCGGTTTTCATTACTACGTTTTTCTTTTAGAAATAAATTAATCTTTACGTTGGTCGAGAACAAAGATAAAATGTTTTTATTTGAGCGCTAAATTTAATATAGAATAAACATAAGCTTACATATTATCGTTTCGTAAGAACAGAGGTCAGTGATATTCAAGTTACTTCTGTTGTGTGGTATCTCTGTGACCTGAATACATCTCTCAACACAACGGCGACAACAACAGCCACTTGATATGGTTGTTCAGAATAATAGAAGAGAATTATACGAAAGATATAAATATATTACTGAATATACTTTACATGCACTAAAAACATCCTTGTTTTAACATAGAATAACGCATGTATTGTCAAATTTGAAGACTTGTTTCCTAGAGTGATGTTGATAATTTCAAAGACCTATAATCCCGTAGTTTAGTTTTGTTACGACTCCTCTGTTTCATCACTTACGAGAACTTACGAGAAACGTGCATTATTTTACGTGAACTGTAACCAAACCTGTATCATTTTTGTCAATTGTTAGACATTTTGTACAATTGTATGTTAATTGTTAGACATCCCATTTAATTTTCTGTTAATGTTTAGACACACTGTATCATTTTGCTGTTGATTGTTAAACAAATTGTATCATTTTCTGTTAATTGTTAAACATCCTGTATCAGGTCCTGAAGTTAAGCCTAACATTGTGTACACTTATTCCTGTTGATTGTTAGACATGCTGTGTCATTCTCTGTTGAGTGTCAGACAAACTGTATCATTCTCTGTTGATTGTAACCCAACCTGCGTTATTTTCTGTTAATTATCAGACATCCTATATAATTTTCTGTTATTTTTTGTACATCCTATATCATTTTCTGTTGATTGTTAGACATGCTGTGTCATTCTCTGTTGAGTGTCAGACAAACTGTATCATTCTCTGTTGATTGTAACCCAACCTGCGTTATTTTCTGTTAATTATCAGACATCCTATATAATTTTCTGTTATTTTTTGTACATCCTATATCATTTTCTGTTGATTGTTAGACATGCTGTGTCATTCTCTGTTGATAGTTAGACAAACTGTATCATTCTCTGTTGATTGTAGCCCAACCTGCGTTATTTTCTGTTAATTATCAGACATCCTATATAATTTTCTGATAACTTCTGGTCCACGATTCTCCTTAACAAATATAATGAAAGGAAATTAATAAGCTTTTCTTATATAAGAACTATGACCACAGATAAACAGAGACACAGGTTGACACTTATGATCTTTTTTTTATCTGAACTTTTGCTTTTTTGGTTGTTATTTTATATTGGAAATTGCATTTTCGACGCTAAGTTTTACTGTGTAGATTCGATTAGAATTTGCTACTTGACTGTATTGTCAGTTACTGTTTATGGTATAGTTGTTGTTTTTTCCTAAAGGCTCTGGAAAGAGAAACATTGAATGTACAATTAAATGACAAGAAACAACAGCTGCACTTGGTGTTAGTAGGCAGTCTGTTTCTAGAATTCTGAAGCTAATCCGTACTTGATGTTTTAGAAACGTCATTTGTTGCCAACATTTTGTTTAAGTGGTTAATCAGTCCACAAGATAAGATCACAACTCAGTCATTGATCGATGACAGAAGTACGTTGATCGATTACGAAATCAATACATTTGACTGTTTTCAACTAACATTTGGAAGGCATAACAACACAACAAAGAATCTTTACTTCAAAACTAGTGCTGCTCAGCAATAGATGAAACGTTTTTAGTAAAAAGTCTAGAGACAACGATTGTTCAATAGTTAATCTTAGCTATTGGCATAACAAGAGTTTGTTTGTTTTTGAATTTCACGCAAAGCTACACGAGGGCTATCTGCGCTAGCCTTCCCTAACATAGCAGTGTAAGATTGAAGCGAAGGCAGCTAGTCATCACTACCCACCGCCACCTCTTGGGCTACTATTTTGCCAACGAATAGTGAGATTGACCGTAATATTATAACGCCCCACGGCTGAAAGAGCGAGCAGCATGTTTGGTGTGATGGAAATTCGAACCAGCGACCTTCGGATTACGAGTCGGGCGCCTTAACCACCTGGCCATGCCGGGCCACATATAGCAATTAGCACAGTAATATTCCATTATCTCTTTGGTGTTGTTTTTAGTACATTACTGGTTAAACAGTTTACATTATTATATCTTATTCTTTACATATATACATGTGAGTTGCTTTGCATTGTTAGTTTATCATATGAATTATTAAATTCCCAAATCTGACCATTTGATGAAACGCAGAATGTTCTCTATTAACCCTCGTCAGCTCTTTACGTAATAAATAATGTATATTCTATTTCGCAAGTTAGTTCAGATTATATATGTTCAGAATTCTTTAACAGTTATACAAAATTATTCTTCTAATGATCAGATAAACAGTAATTTTTAAATAACTTTGTAATGCTTAAAAACAAAACCAGAAAACGACAGTTTTCAAACACGTTAATAAGAAACATGTCTGTATCAACATCGCAACTGAATGTCATAGTTCAGGTATAATCAGTTTAAGCCTAATTTAAAGTATTGTTTCGTTTGTATTTTGTAAGTTGTGTGAGCACAAGGGTTATCTGCGGCACAACCGATGCTAATACTGATTTGATTGACAAAAAACACCTTGTCAAACAGTATCCGTCACCAGCTGTTGGGTTACTTTCCTCTGACCGAATAGACGGATTTGACCATAGATCTTATAGCACAGTTTCAGTTCCAAAGTAGAGCAACAAGTTTTAACGTTTGAACAGGTTAGTAACTCGGCCACTCCCGATTAATGTATTCAAATGAGCTTACATAAAGTTGTGTTTTTATCAGATGTTCTTGTCGATAACTAGAAAAACAAAGATATATAAAATTGGCAGGAAATCAAATCTGCTAATTTATCAATCTAAAATCACTGATTATATAAACGAAATAAATTATTGATAAAAAAGATAAACAAAAACTGGAATTATTAAACAAATGTTTGTTTATTACAAAGTTACACGGGGGGAATATCAGTGCTTTGCCTACTACGGGTGTCGAAAGTCAGTGTCTAGCCTTGTAAGACCGCAGACATACAGCTGTGCCAATGTGGAGCACTTCAGAAACGCTCTATAGGAAAGTAGACTGTCAGATTTACATATTATATTTTATATTATATGTTCTATATTATATATTCTATGGTCTATGTTCTATGTTCTATATTATATATTCTATGGTCTATATTCTATGTTCTATATTATATATTCTATGGTCTATGTTCTATGTTCTATATTATATATTCCATGTTCTGTATTCTATATTCTATAGAAATTAAATTGAAAGATTTTCCATTTTGTGATCTGTCTAGTTTACTTTATGTTGATTTTTTACTATAATTATGAACGATTTATTTTGGCTGTGATGACGTTCTTTATCGGTGATTGCTGTACCTTATAAAGGAAGAACATTCCCTGAATCCAATGGTTACTGTCTTCACTGTCTGTTTAGTAAATACAAACTCAGGAAAAATGTATTTCTACAAAAACTAAGTTATTAATTTTATTTTTCTGCAGTGTCTTATCGACTCCAAGTACAACACTTACAAAGTTTTTATAGTTTAACTTTTGAAATAAACCTAACTTACTCTAACCAAATACATCTTAATATGTATAACCTGCTAAACACACTTTACTGTAACCCATCGCATACACTTATCATAACTGCCAAATAAGTTTATTTTTAATCAGGGTGTAGACTTACTACAACCTGTCAAATACATAATACTATAACCTGTTAAATACACATTACATTACTTTAACAAGTGTATAATACAATAACCTGTTGAATACACATTATTGTATTACTATAACTTGTTAAATACATATTAAAATAGTTTAACAAGTACTTAATACTATAACCGTTTAAATACACATTGTAATAGGTTAACAAGTACATGTTACTATAACCGGTTAAATACACATTACACTATTGTAACAAGCATATATTACTATAACCTGTTAAATACACATTACAGTAGCCTAACAAGGTCATATTACTATAATCTGTTAAATACACATTACAATACTTTAACAAGGTCATATGACTATAATTTGTTAAATACATATTAAAATAATTTAACAAGTACATATTACTATAACCTGTTAAATACACATTAGAATAGTTTAACAAATACATGTTACTGTAACCTGTTAAATACACTTTACAATAATATAATAAGTACATAATACCATGAACTTTTAAATACCTATTATTTTAACCTGTCAAACATTTTATTATCCTATTCTGCCAGATTTTCCTTTGTTTATGTTAACCTATTATTGTCACTATCTTTTTGTACTTAATGTACAAATTTACGATGTGTTTGTTTCAAAATGTGAATCCACAGAGAATATTTTATGTAATAAATAAACAGCTTTACAAACAATAGAACTGTACATTTAGTATCTCAAATTTTAAGGCAAATTAGAACACAACTCTTTTTTGTTCTAAAGCAAAGTGACGTTTTGTTATATGCCAGTGTTAAGCCTAATCTAGAAGTACGGTAATCCACGACTATGATAGTGGAAATAATTACTGACAAAACATGAGAATTAAGCCTAATCTAGAAGTACGGTAATCCACGACTATGATAGTGGAAATAATTACTGACAAACATGAGAATTAAGCCTAATCTAGAAGTACGGTAATCCACGACAGTAATAGTGGAAATAAATACTGACAAACACGAGAATTAAGCCTAATCTAGAAGTACGGTAATCCACGACTGTGATAGTGGAAATAAATACTGACAAAACATGAGAATTAAGCCTAATCTAGAAGTACGGTGTTGAATCTCAGAAATAGTTTTACAAGATAAAGGAATCATTCTTTCTTCTTCGAACATGCATGTCGTACATGCAGTGGTCGAGGATGTATCAGCCTAGACAGTTGCAAACAAGTTGCACGAGTCTGATGACCGACATAAATTACTTGTCTTGTCTTCTATAGGTGGCGTCTTCGCTGTAGGACCTAATCAACGGATGATTTTCGGTCTCCACCTCAAAGGCATTACTAATTGAAGGACCGAAAAGAAACGTATTAACCGGTTTTAGTTCACTGGGGTCATGATACAGAGTTAGACCTTGTTTCTAGCGATTTACAAGAACAATTCATATAAATTATTTAGCAGAATAAATAAAACTTTCTTAAACTAAAACTGAAAGATTTGTGTGTTATATGCGCACAGAATTAATATCCTTTCTGTTTGTCTTCTTTTAATTTCGCACAAAGCTACACGAGGGTTATCTGCGCTAGCCGCCCCTAATTTATCAGTGTAAGGCTAAAGGAAAATCAGCTAGTCATCACCACCCACCGTCAACTCTTCGAATACTCTTTTACCAACGAATAGTGGGATTGACCGTCACATATAACATCCCCACGGCTAAAAGGGCGATCATGTTTGGTGTCAAACGGATTCAAACCCGCGACCCTCAGATTACGAATCGAGCGCCATGATCCCCTGGCCATGCCGGATCAAAGTGTTCTCTCTAAACAGGTTTAGAATCTGATCTCTGACTTTTTAATAAATGGGAAGATTCGGTGCTTACATCAACGTTTCGCTTCCAGATTTCTTGATCGTAATAGTTTCACTCAAAGATAAAACAGAAATTCTCAGAACTTCCACAGCGTGTTCTCCACTTGGGTGATTAACAAATTAAGACAAACCCAACAGTTACCTCTTTCTTTCTTTGTGAACCTGACGATGACCGAAGAAGGTCGAAACGTTGTTCGCTCTTCTACCTAATATATTTTCTCAACCCAAACGAGCCGTTTTTGCATATATACAAACCCAACCTGTCTCCGTTACTTAGTTCTTTACGACACATGACGTCACGTAGCCAAATGTATTATCTTAGTCAACTGTTGTTGTGTCGTAAAATGTTGAGATTTTTAAATAGAAAACAGTTTAGAGTAAATCATAATAAATGAATAGAAAGGACATGACTTCATCCTCCGTATTAAAACAATAATTAAAAACAGAGAACGAAATTCATGATGACGAGAAAGACTTGCAGTATGGGTATTAAAATTTTAAATAAATTTAATTATAGTTTTAATACCTCGACCAACCGTCTTTAAAATACAAAGAACGAAATATCGTGGAATGTAATCCACTTACTCAGTTTGTCCATCCAGTAACTCAGCGGTAAGTTGAAGTTAAAAAAAAACAATTTTCGACACATGTGATGGGCATAACACAGATAGCCCATTGTGTAGCTTTGTGCTAACAACAAAAGAACAACAATGACTAACAAACAAATATTTATTTACTGGCGCAAACATACATACACAAACTTTAAGTGTAACCATGTTCAGTGATGGACTCCGAACCCCAACCTGCAGACTGTGAATCAGCTGACCATCGGGTCATGTCATGGTTGCAGAAGAACGTATGTTTGTTTCACATCAGTTAAGAATGGTCGCCATATTGTTATCCGTATCATTACCAAGTAAACAAGTTTTCACAGTAAAAAATATACTAAAACATTTCTACCAGTGACCGATAGGTTGTACCTGTTCTAAAACCAATCTTACTGTAGAATCTGTAAATTATAATATAAACAAAGTTATTTCCTATTGTTTCCAGGACACATTGATATAAGCTTTTAGAATAATAAAAATAATATCACTTCATTAAGTAGAAATTTACGCTCTTTCTTCTTTAATTCAAGAATTATAGCGGAGGTTGGAACCCCATTAGGTGTTTAATAAAATTCCTTGTTTTCTAAACCTCAACTTGGTTATAACTTTGTTGGACCTCAAATAAAACATGCTTATAGGTTAGATTTCTCCCATATATCTAGATAACACATAAGATTCAGTGGTGAACTTTGACACAGTTGGTTACAGCTAAGCACAAGCTGCTTCTCACCAATAAATTAAAAACAAAATTTCCATCAACCTTTACGATTGATCTAATTATAGATTTAACCCGATTCTACTGTTAACCCTTTACGATGAAGCTATGAACCCGACCTGTGATTCGCCGTTTTTACTTATGTACTTGTTAAGAGAAAGAGACGTCCCTGAGACACATGTCCAGCAACAGTCACTTGCAAACTCTCTCTTTCTTAACCTGAAGATGACCTAGAAAGGTCGAAACGTTGTTTCCTCCTCATCAATAAAAGTGTTAATACCCATACCAGTCGTTTGAGATACGAAGAGATGTATGGAATCCGTCACGAATTCCAAGCATATTGATAATCTTGCGCCATCTAGTGGTGACTACTTTACTTAAAGTGGAAGAATGAATACGTTAAATCAATCAGGAAAGAAACCTGAGTATGTGGTGTGACAAGAGGTTTTTTTTTTGTGGATATGAACAAATAAAAAGATATTAAGTCATTTAGTGATCATTGTGGTACGCGTTTTACTAACATCATATTTGTACGTTTATTACTAATAGGACGCTATGATGTGACATAGTTATCAATTGACATGGCCAAGTGGTTAGGGCGTTCGACTCGTAATCTGAAGGTCATATACTCTTGCGAAATTCGCACACAAACAAACACACACACACACACAAAATTTACTAAAAACTCTTGTCCGAGTCATATAACTCGTTACTACTTTTGTTTGGGATTACTTAACTAGAACCTACTAAACCGACAAAGACTAAGGTAAGATTAAACAACTGAAATAACAACCGGTTAACGTTTTTATCCACGTATTCAATGATATTAAGAGACTTTGACCTTGGACTTTCTAACCACTAACTACAGTGTATGTTCTAGTTCAGTTGGCTTATTTGTGTTAATGTTTTAGTTTTTGCCAGACATAGCTTAGTAGTTGGCGTATGAGGACTGTAAATTCTTGGATTCGAGGTTTGCTCTGCACTTTGAAGGCGTGTAGGTAATATAAGGGTAACAGTCAAATCACACTATTCTCTCAGACAAGAGTTAGCGGCGATCGATGTTGAATATTTTCCTTCTCACAGGTTTATCTGTTCAAAATTAGGTCCGGCATATAGGTCTTTAGGAAGTTTCTTTATGAAAGAAATACATATGTGGCTTTTAAGAGATATGTCTGGAGTCGATGCTTTTCACAAAAATAAGGTTTTTTCTGCTATCATCGACAACATGAACGAAATTCACGAACTTGTTTTTCGTTTTTATTGAATTTCATGCAGAGTTACTCGAGGGTTACCTGCGATAGCTGTACCTAATTTTAAGGGGACATACCAGAAGGAAAGCAGCTACTTAGCACCATCCACCGCCGACTCTTGGACTACTCTTTACCAACAAATAGTGGAACTGACCATCATATAATAACGCCCACATTGCTGAAAGGACGAGTATATTCAGTGACGGGATTCGATCCTGCGACCAACAGATATGTGACTCGGGTGCCTTAACCACTAGATTTTTTTTTTTATATGGATCATTGGTACAAGGAAACCATGCCAACAAAATGAAACGTGCCGAGAACCAAATTCAGAGTTGACCAATTACGTGAGTTTTAGGTGTGCGATAAAGAAATAGTGTGTACGTTATTGTTGAATGTCATTATGGCGGCCTCTATCCACAAACATCTGCAACTACTATACCATTTAAAATAAGTAATTGCTATTAAACTATATAAGTTGCACGATTCTACATCACAGTTAAAAATATAATTTTCAAAAACGAAGAAACAAAACAAATGCATAAGGTTTTGGAAAAAAAATCTCTACAAATAAGAATAAGTTTGTCTGCAAGTTGGAAATCATCAGACAGAAATCAATTTTCACACGAACCTTTTCAAAAAGACGCAAATGTTAGGTAATTTTTTTGAACTTAGAAAATACAATAATTCTGAAAACTTCCAATTTTCTATGTCCACTTGCTTCTGTGCGTATAAATAGTTCAATTCCAAACCAAATATTAATTATATTTAAATCTTCCACCTGTCAGACAGTCTACCTATATCCTTTTAAGTCGTCAAGAGAGAAAAAAACACTGTCAGTTGAAACATTGCACACGTCAGCAAAATGACGTCACCGTTTCTACGGCGACCTAAGTTGATTTCTATTTCAGGCACTAGAGTCTCGAGAGATGATGTCTTTAATTTTGACGTTATGTATGAATCTTAGGGTTTCTGTTTCTTTTGGTAAGCCTAACGAAATTAAATCTCAGAAGCAAATTACTTGTTATATATATAATTTCTAAATATATTAATATACATATATATATTCACGCTTCTGTAAAGTGTTGATTTTTTTGCGTATGTTTCCACGCAGAATATAATTTCAAATACCATGTTGACCTTCAGTTTTTTAAAGATTATTCGTTAGGTTTTTAATCTATTCTTATTGTGTATTTTCGTATTATAGATATTCCGAGAAAATGTTTTGGTGTTTAGCCGATAGGAAATATAACGTGATGGGAGGTGGCCTTAATAACTAGAACTTTCTCCAATGTTTAATAAATAAAATGAGCTATATACAAAAGGTTAGTTACATCACTGATGTCAGAAAGTGATTATTCGGTGAAAAAATATATTTAATTTCCAAATTATGACACGTGCTGCTAGCAAGATTAGAAACATCTGTAAAAGGATCACACCAACCACACAAAACTTGTCGATCCTATTAAAGGACCAAACCAACCACACAAAATTCGCTGCCTCTGTTAGAGGATCAGAGATCAAACCAGTCACACGACACTCTGTTAAGGAGTTTTACATAACTGATTTTTGATGATAATGTTAAATATTTATGTATATTAATTTTTTTATTTGTCACTTTACTTTTAATCATAAAACTTTAAGACGATCCTACTATGAATTTCCTTGTGTATTGGGTTATTTCAATAAGTATCACACTCTCCTGAAGGAGGGGTAATATAATTTTTTAAAACAAAATGCTGAGAGAAAATCATGGCCGGAACAAATCATAACTTGATAAAAGAAAGAATAATTCGAAGTCAAGTTCACTTAACAATAACAAAAATATTTTATTTCTGCATCATAATTTATAATTAACGTAATCAACGTACAGTGATAGGCCTAACTTATAAAAAATATTAGGCCTAACAAAAAATTTCACCTTTTTTCTGAACATTTTCATCAAAATACATTATATAAATAAACATCATTCACCCACTAGGAATTTTAAAATGAAACAAACTGAAACAGACAAACAAACAAAAATTATTCACTCACTAGACATTTTTAAACAAATTCACTCGGTATCTTGTCGTGTAGCCTAACTCGCCTTTTGCTCATGAGCGGAAGTGGAGACACTTCCTGAAACTAAGGTCACGCCCATCACGTTATGTTAAATCACACTCCACGTAAACAACGGAAATATTTTCTATGTAAACTACAACAGTAAAAATCTTCCTTGTTCCTAAAATCTATTGTAATACTATAAGTATTATACAATTTATGGAATACTTCTTGTCGTGTTCGTCAAATAAGACGGCTTGGCATATCCTGGTGGTTAGATTGCCCGACTTTCAATATGCTGTCGTGGGTTCTAATCACTTCCGTCATACAACAAGCTCGACCTTTAAACAGTGGGAAATTTCTTTTCTGATGCAACATTCAGTCTCATTATTTGTTCGCAAAATTGCAACCCAAGAGTTGGCGGAGAGCTACAATGACTATGTTCCTTCCCTCTAGTTCATATCAGAAATGTCTAGCGCAGATAATTACCGAGCAGCTTGGATCAAATTTCAAAAGACAAACAAACAATATATAATCATTGTTTTGTAGTGTGTAATTGTGTTTCACAGGATATCATAATTGTTATACACTTTGTCAATGTTTGTCGTCGTGTTTTTCAAAGAAGATATCATAATAGTTATACCTTTTCTAAATGTTTATCGTCGTGTGTCTTAAATGTGTCATCACTGTTAAGCCTACACTAATGGACACATTTTTTGAATACCTCTAACAACTTTATATTTGTTAGAGGATTTATTTAGTGCATGACCTGGCTGGGTTGTTGTCCTCTTAAGTTAAGATTCATGGAAAATGCACCCTATAAATTAATAATCATTATCTCTGGACTTCTCTTCAAACCATCAAAGTCATCAGCTGACAAGATTTATGTTATGTAGGGTGAACTCCTGCATCAACAAACGTCGTTCTTTATTAGCTCTGTTATTCCTGAATATTGTATATCAGTTGAACACAAAGTAGAAGATAACACAGTGTAAGCTGTCGGACCGTAGCGTTATCCGAGAGTTTTAAATCATTTAACTAAAACCACAGCGTTTTACAGTCTTAACTAACTGAGGACATCTTCTACATGTAATGTCCAGGATATCTCTATATGAATGTCTTGTTTTTCTCCACATGTAATGACCAGAATATTATGTGTGGAGATAACTTGGGTATTACACATATGATATTATGACCAGAATATTACACACTTAATAATGATAATATCATACGTGTAATATCCAAGTTATCTCCACATGTAATACCCAAATTATTATATATTTAGTAACCAGATTATCATATATGTAATGTCCAGAATATTATACATTTCATAACCAGATTATCAGGCATGTAATATTTAGGTTATCTCTATATGTAATAGCCAGTTTATCATACATGAAATGTTCAGATTACCGTACACTTAGTAACCAAATTATTATACATTTAATAATCAAATAGTATATATTTAATAACCAGATTACCATACACTTAACAACCAGATTATTATAATTTAATAACCAGGTTATCATACATGAAATGTCCAGATTATTATACACTTAGTAACTAGATTATCATACATATAATGTCTAGATTATTGTATCTTTAATAACCAGATTATCATATATATGATGTCCAGATTATTATACCTTTAATAACGTAAAGTCCAGGTTGTCTCAACATGTGATGTCCAGATTATCATACACTTGATAACCAGATTATCATAATATAATGTCCAGGTTATTTTACATTTAATAAACAGATTATCATACATTTTATAATCAGGTTATCTATACGTGTAATATACAGCTTATATCTCTGCATAATAAATAAAGAGAAAAGTTTATCATCAAACTGTTCTTTCATACGGTAACTCAAAGGGTGAAAATCATGTACTTGCTTCTAGGACTACTTGAAAAGCAAGTAATACTACCTTCATTTCCAGTAGCGTGGGCCCTTTTTAAGACTTCGTTGACTCTCTCACAAATTTTGTTACATCTGGGGTTGAATGGAGTGGTAAAGACCTGACTAGGACTGATTAGCACGTACACTTCTTACATCAGTTCTGAAGTAAACTGGGTTTTATCTGTCACTGAAGACTTTAGTGGAAAGTCTGTTCTGTAGAACGCACACACGAAGACATCTGCTACTCTCTGTCTATACATTCGGCAATGCTTCAACTTCTGAGTTTGGGCAAATCTTTTACATCTCTCTACGAAAGCATCAATGTCGTATTTATGTTCATCAAATTTGGTCAGTTTGAGTGGACTGACCCTGATTCCATTGTCATTCTTGGCTTTCTTGAGTGAACTTTGTATTGTTATTTTAAGTAATTATTCTCTTTCGTCTAGTCTCTTCTCTCGTTTTATTTTTTCTATATTTGTATTATCTCTAGTTATTTTCATTGTTTAACAAACTTTCGTATATCTCTATACTGCTGTGGGCGTTGTAATGTGACGGTTAATCCACTATTCGTTGGTAAAAGAGTAGCCCAAGAGTTGGCTGTGGGTGGTGATGACTAGCTGCCTTCCCTCTAGTCTTACACTGCTAAATTAGGGACGGCTAGCACAGATAGCCCTCGAGTAGCTTTGCGCGAAAATTCAAAACAAACAAACAAACAAACAAAAATCTCTACACTGGATTCCAAATCGTTCACCTCTCTTATGAAAGCCAGTCGATATGATAATATAACGTGATTGTAATCTAAGAGCAGTTTTGTTAACAATATTAGACGTGCGTATTTAGGCCTACTTCCACTGTCGTACGCGTTTTCTTTTACGGACATTTACAACTGTGTACTTCTGGATGGCACGCCACTCTCAAGTTTTATAAGTCCGCAATTCTTTATAGTATGTGTTTATGACTTGCTTACCATTGACGTTTATCGCCAGCAAGTCACAGATACCTACAGTAAAGAATCGGGAGTCCAATAAGACTTGACCACAACGTTATAGCCTAAGTGCTCAGCGTACAGTGTGTAAGACAGTATCATATTTTAAGAACTAAAATAACATACTTCAGGTGATTAGATTTATCATTCTCATGAATCCATTATTTATATATTCTATATACGAGTAATATACATTACCTTACGCCTTGTTACACTTTTGTTACCCGTCAACACCAAAGATTTTCTGGTGGCGTTATAATGTGTTCAATGAGAGAGAGAACACAGGTACATAATCCAGTACTTCAAGGGGAATTGATTTCTGTGTATTAAAATAAATAATGTGTGCATCATCCATCAGATCTTGAGAGGGTCGTAGAGGGACGGTGAACCCGAGTTACCATCAGATCTTGAGAGGGTCGCAGATGGACGGTGAACCCGAGTTATAAAAGTAGATAAAACTTCCATGTGAAACACACGTTTTATGTTATAAGCACTTTCATGACAATTTGGGTTTATTCTATTTTTTGTTTCTAATTTTTATCGCACTTTGAGCTGCATTGTAGGTATTTTCTTGTACATTGATCTGACGTTTTTACATTTGTTTCATCACTTTAACTGTGACTTCTCTGATTCACTGCGCCCTTCCAGCCGTGGGGGCGTTATAATGTTGCGTTAAATCCCACTATTCGTTGGTAAAAAAGTAGCCCAAGAGTTGGCGGTGGGTGGTGATGACTAGCTGCCTTCCCTCTAGTCTTACACTGCTAAATTAGGGACGGCTAGCGCAGGTAGCCCTCGAGTAGCTTTGTGCGAAATTCAAAAACAAACAGAACAAGCTTTGCGTGAAATTCAAAAACAAACAAACAAACTGATTCACTGAAACTAACGTTATTCTTGTTCGTCACGTTGGGTTTAACTTATTCGGTGGTATTTAACTGTAAAAGTGTCTATATCCCAACAAACAAATAACTTTACATCAAATTGGTTAAATATGATAACCCAGTTTTTAAAACATGAAAGTTTGGATACAGTTACACTGGTAATGAAGAAAAGTGTGATAATGTAGATTGTTACAACAAAACCATATCATTCTCAGGTACAATAATCTTAGATATATAGTATGGAACAAACAAGTCACACGACCAGAGACTGCTTCATAGCCTACTATAGGTATATTGGTACCCCTGGGTGTTGTTTAGGGTGTAACAAAGACAATCTCAGATAGACTCATGAATACATACACTGCTGGCCAAAATCTTAATGCCAATGGACGTAAAGAAAATATATGCATTTTGTGTTGTTAAACTCAACTACTTATTTAAGTAGAGCTTCGAAAGATGGAAATAAGAAAAGGGAAAAATACAAATAAAAACCTTTTTAGCATTTAATAGGAAATTGTGAACACTATGAAATTAGCCTAAATACTAGCTGGTCAAAAGTCTAAGACCATACCAAAAAGAAGTCCTACACAGGGTAGGAAATGTCCAACAAGAGGTCTCAGTAGTGAGTTGCACGGCCGTTATTGCGAATAACTGCAAACATTCGCTTTGCCATGGTCGATATAAGCGTTTACAGAAGGCTGGCTGGAATGTTATTCCAAGTGGTGAAGATGGCTTCACGAAGATCGTGCACTGTTTGGAATTGACGTCCATTTCTATAGACTTCCCTTGACATCCAGCCCCAAACATTTTCAATGAGGTTCAGTTCGGGCGAACACGCTGGATGGTCCAAAAGAATCACGTTATTCGCCATGAAAAAGTCCTTTGTTCTTCGGGCATTGTGGATTGCAGCATTGTCCTGCTGAAAGATCTAGTTATTTCCACACAAGCGATGGCCTTCAGTCAATAAGGATGCTCTCTTCAACATGCCAATGTAGCCAGCTGCTGTTTGACGCCCCTGTATAACCTGAAGCTCCATTGTTCCATGGAAGGAGAAAGCACCCCAGATCATGATGGAACCTCCTCCACTGTGTCGTGTAGAAAATGTCTCCGGTGGGATATCCTTATCGTGCCAGTGACGTTGGAAGCTATCTGGACCATTTAGGTTAAATTTTTTTCTCATCAGAGAACGAAACCTTCTTTCACTTTTCTACGTCCCATGTTTGGTGCTTCTCAGCAAAGTTTAACCGAGCAGTTTCGTGGTGTGGAAGAAGTCGTGGACTTTGAAGACGTTTACGGTTTTTAAAGCCTTTCTCTCGTAGATGCCGTCTTATTGTTCTTGAGCTGCATTGTGTGTCCGTAAGGGCCTTAATTAAATGCTAAAAATGTTTTTTATTTTTATTTTCCCTTTTCTTATTTTCATCTTTCGAAGCTCTACTCAAATAAGTGGTTGAGTTTAATGACTCAAAATGCATATTTTTTTCTTTATGTTCATTGGCCTTAAGATTTCGACCAGCAGTGTATATATGCAGTTTGAAACAGAGAGGTCACATGACCAGACTGCTTCATAGGCTACTATAAGTATAATGGTGCCTCAGGGTGTTGGTTTAGAGTGTAGGTAGGGTGTACAAAAATCTTAGATACACTCATGAATATATGAGTGACCTAGAGGTCACATGACTACTATAGGTATAATGGCATCTTGAGTGTTGGTTTAGGGTGTAGCTAGGGTGTAGAAGAATCTCAGATAGAGTCATGATCATGTATATATATATACAGTATGGAACCAAAAGAGGTCACATGACTACTATAGGTATATTGGTACCCTTGAATGTTGATTTGTGGTTGTAGATATTTTGTTCAATTGACATAAATTTCTTTATTTTGTGTTTGTTGATGTTTGGTACTTTGTTTCAAATTTCAATGTTTAGAATGGACATGCTATGTTTGTTTGCTTTCAGTTACAATAGTGTTAAACACGGGAACGTTTTTTTTATTGTGTAAGTGAACCTGGTTTCGAAAATTCTATCGGTTTCTCCGGTGTAAAATCCGGGACATTTGTTTTACATTATTTTATAAATTATTGGAATTGTTTTATTCCAAATGATCATTATTTAAAAATTATTTTAGTTTGGGGCCGATTTTTGGGGTAAATTGGAAGTTTTCTCCAAGTGTTAATTATTTTTTATCTGATGTCAGGGATAAATGGAAAACTACAATATAACGTTGTGTTGTTCTTTGGTGAATTAGTGTCAAACTTTTGATCTTGATTTGAGGTTTTTTTTCTGGCTTTTGTGTGGAAATAATTCGAGAATAGTTTGTGTTAATGGAGTAATGTTTGAAAATGTTCATTTCTTCTTCTACGTGTGTAACCAGTTAATCAAAACTTTATTTCCATCAAACTGGGTTTGAGACGAATAGATTTATAAATTTATACAATATGACCTTATAACTAGAGACGAATGGTTAAAGTTAACTTGGTCTATCATCCCTCTGTTGAAAGTACTGTGAAGACTGAAGGACGGAAGCTAATTTGAAGAAGAAAAACACACCACCAGAACTTATTAATTAAACTATAACTATATACGTGTATATACACATGTGAAAGTAACTAGCACATTTCTAGATGTATTTTAAAATCAGAGCTCTCTGTTGCCGTGTATTTAAACAATACGTGTAGTGAATGTTCCCTACCTTTCTCACAGTTAAAGAGGTCACAATTAAACTCACCGTTGTGGTTACCAAGGCCACCATTAAAGCAGAACAGAAACCTCAGCGAGGCTTGGCCACCCCCCAGCACGTGAGAATATTGGGTACAAAGACCCGATAAGTAGAGGGCTTGACACTTTCTGCACGACGAACTGGTGGGTTTAGTGATGTGTTTTTTTCCTCCGTCCGGTCTGGGAAACTGATCTTCATACACCTTCGTTTTGTGCACTAAAGTATTCGTGGGCGGTCTACAAGGAGTCAGATTTAGGGTGTGGGTCGATGAACGCCCCCCTCACCCTATCTTCGCCTTCTCCATATTCTCCCGGATTTTATTTCTCATATAACTTGACATTTGTGACGTCAAAACAGGATTTGTATTACACAATGTTCCCGCACTCTAATGGTAGAGGTTTACGCCCATGATTAAAGAGGTCTTCAAATTGCGATCGGACCGCCATGGCCAGGGGTTGTTAAGGCACTCGACTTGTAATTTGAGTGTCGCGGATTTGAATCTCCGTCACACCAAACATGTTCGCCCTTTCAGGCGTGGGAGTATTATAATGTGACGTTCAATCCCACTATTCGTTGGTAAAAGAGTAGCCTCAGAGTTGGCGGTGGGTGGTGATGACCAGCTGCCTTCCCTCTAGTCTTACACTGCTACATTAGGGACAGCTAGCTCAAATAGATCTCGTGTAGCTTTACGCGAAATTAAAAAATAAACCAAATTGGGATCAATTTGTACTTCATAAGACAATTAAACAATTGTTAAACTTAATGACTTCTAAATACTTTTTGAAATTAGTGACTGTAAAACTATTATTAAACTTGGTGGCTGTGAAACAATTATCACACTTGCTGACTGGAAAACACTATGAAATTAGCCTAAATACTAGCTGGTCAAAAAGTTTAAGACCATACTGAAACGAAGCGTTAATCGGTAAACACGTTACGAAATTTAGTCATTTGTGTTCAAGCATTAGCGTTGTCAACATCTCTCACTGACATCTCCTGTGTTATATTTGGTAAAAACATGGCAAAGGCTAAGAAGTTGACAGAGTTTGAACGTGGCAGAATTGTCAAGCTGCAAAAGCAAGGTTTCTCTCAACGTTCCATCGATGGTGAGATTGGGCGTAGTAAAACTGTTGTTGCAAATTTCTTAAAAGACCCTGAGGGATACGGAACGAGAATTTCAAGTGGTCGGCCCAAGAATATTTCACTGACGTTGAGCAGGAGGATTCGATGAGTTGTCCGGCAAGACACCATCCGATCGTCGAAACAGATTAAGGGCCTTACGGACGCAGATGCAGCTCAAGAACAATACGAAGGAATATGCGAGAAAAAGACTTTAAAAACCGTAAAGGTCTTCAAAGGCCACGCCTCCTTCCACACCACAAAAGAGCTCGGTTAAAATTTGTTGAGAAGCAACAAACATGGGACGTAGAAAAGTGGAAAGAGGTTTTGTTTTCTGATAATAAAAAAAATAACTTGCATGGTCCAGATGGTTTCCAACATTACTGGCAAGATAAGGATATCCCACCGGAGACATTTTCTACACGACACAGTGGAGGAGATTCCATCATGATCTGGGGTGCTTTGTCCTTCCATGGAACAATGCAGCATCAGGTTATACAAGGGCGTCAAACAGCAGCTGGCTACATTGGCATGTTCGAGAGAGCATCCTTATTGACTGAAGGCCATCACTTGTGTGGAAATGATTGGATCTTTCAGCAGGACAACGCTGCAATCCACAATGCCCGAAGAACAAAGGACTTTTTCATGGCGAATAACATAAATTTTTGGACCATTCAGTGTATGCACGAACTGAACCTCATTGAAAATGTTTGTGGCTGGATGTCAAGGGAAGTCTATAGAAATGGACGTCAATTCCAAACAGTGTATGATCTTCGTGAAGCCATCTTTACCATTTGGAATGACATTTCAGCCAGCATTCTGCAAACGCTTATATCGACCATGCCAAAGCAAATGTTTGCAGTTATTCGCAATAACGGCCGTGCAACTCACTACTGAGACCTCTTGTTGGACATTTCCTACCCTGTTTAGGACTTAAACTTTTGACCAACTAGTATTTAGGCTAATTTCATAGTGTTCACAATTTTCCCTATTAAATGATAAATTTTTTTTTTATATTTATCTTCCCTTTCCTTATTTTCATCTTTCAAAGCTCTACTTAAATAAGTAGTTGAGTTTAACAACACAAAATGCATATTTTTTCTTTAAGTCCATTGGCATTAAGATTTTGCCCAGAAGTGTACATGTATAAAAGGGTGTGCTTCTGGTGTAATGATTTGAAACAGATCGGCACTTTGTTCATACAGTTTCTGTGTCCTTGATGTCGACTCTAGAGTCGTGCCTCGTCACATGCCAGAAGTTGGCGTCAAATTGTTCAACTGTCCAGAAATGGTACGAAGCAAGCTGACAGTTCCAGAACAGTAACAGTAGGGTACATCAAGTGTACTGTGTCTATAACTTATAAACATCATCAGACTACAGCAGACTATGCTTCAGGAAAGTTTACTCGAAGACGCTGAGAAACTAATGCCAGAGATGACCGTATTTAGATTAGGTTAAGACGTTGTGGTCAAAAGAAGTTTTGCAATACCCTTCAACAGGTAAGACACGAATACGTTCATTTCAGGATATCCGGAAGAATTATGAATAGCATACTGACCAAACAATGTTATTCAAAAAGAAAAACTATCTACAAAGTCATATTAAACAGAATTCACCATGTTAATTGGGCAAGACAGCATGCCAACTTACATTTAGGATACTAGCAACATGTTATATTTTCAGAAGAGTTCTGTTTCTAGCGTGTTAAAGCTGATGATAGGATTCACGTTCGTCGTCTGCATGGAAAACATAATATAGTAGATTCCCTGTGCCACAGGAGGTGTTGCAATGTTTTGGCAGCTATTCATCATGGTGGAAAAACTACTCTTTATATATTCCAGGGAGATGTCAATGGATCCTTTTACAGGCATCACATGGAAACGATATTTTTTTGCCATATGCTAGAGCACCGTTTGGTAACAATTTTGTGTTCGAAGATAAGAATGCCATTGCTCACAGTGCACGTATTGTACAGGATTATCTCGAGCTTGCGAACGTTACAAGAATATCATGGCCTTCAAAGTATCCTGATTGTAATCCCATTAAGAACTGCAGGGTAGAAGTGAGCTGGAAAATTACTAATTACAACTTTAAACAGCTACTGTAGCTGAGTTACAGCGCCTTCCAGTGACAAGTTGGATTGAAATCACGGTGTACTACATCAATAACCTGATCGTCAGCATGCCATATTGCATTGTGGGGGTTATTGGAGTACGAGAAAAACCAACTAAGTACTGATTGTTTAATATGAACTGATATAATGTTAAAGATGCAGTTTGTGATAACTGAATGTTCTATTTTGTAACCAAATATGTTTTGGTAAAGTGTTGTTGTGTAAGGTGAAATGCTGAATTACACATAATTCTACATGTAACAATAAAATAATTTGCTGTTCTAATATGTCATTCATGATGTCCATAGAACCTGAATCACTATACACATTACATGTGTACATGTTCAGTATAACACATGTTTCTGAGTTTGATAACACTAAGTGTATTTGTATTCCACTTTAATAATAACAATCGTATTTGTTACAAACATTCTGGCCAAAGCTGTATGTTTGCTCATTTTACAGAAACTTCAGTCTCGGTCTGGCGTCGCTTGTTCGTTCATCTAACACGTCACGTGTTCTTCTGCTGAATAAATACGAAACGACCTTCGTAATCTCGCTATTCTGTTAGATCAAGTAATGGTAATGCGTAGTAATGTCATAAGGACTACTTCAAGATGTAACGTAGTAACGATTGTTTAGATATCACAAGCACAGCGTGTTACAAAGTAGTAATCATTGTTTAGATATCACAAGCACAGCGTGTTACAAAGTAGTAATCATTGTTTAGATATCACAAGCACAGCGTGTTACAAAGTAGTAATCATTGTTTAGATATCACAAGCACAGCGTGTTACAAAGTAGTAACGATCAATCGATCGTTACTACTTCACTACAAGTACAGAGCATCACAAAGTAGCACTTGTCATTTAGAATCACAAGTACAGCGTATTACAAAGTAGTAAAAATCGTTCAAATGTATTTTACTAGAGACACCGATCACTAAAGAGGAAACTAATGTTTATAGCGGTATATTCTGTGGGATGATGTAAACAGCCACTAATGACTACACACGTAACACGATTGTTTGAAGTCACGACCAGATTAAGACAGCACAGAATAAAAGGTGGTTTAAGTTCTGTCTCTAAAAGTCCTAGGCGGTACCTTTAAATTATACCCCTCAAAATTCTTCAAAATTAATTTGAAGTCTTCTAAGACATCAGATATCTTTGATCAGAGTCTTCTTACAATGCTTTAAACGAAATGTAAGTTCCAACAATAAAAACATTCCAGATATAATTTTTAAGGTTTTGTTACAAGGTTTTTACCGAAATTTATGTTATAACAATACACAAATTGAGAGACCACACTTTTATTGTCTTCTCACAAACATTTATCTGAAATATAAACTCAAACAATACATACCTTGGAGAGCTTACTTTAAATTACTCGTCAACAATTTAACCGAAATATAACTTGTTTTAATTAAACGAATGGCTTACTTTATTCCATTCCATTTAACTAACACTTGGAGACTGATTGTTTAGATAAGAGGAATGGCTTACTGTGTTCCATTCCATTTAACTAACACTTGAAGACTGATCGTTTAGATAAGAGGAATGGCTAACTGTGTTCCATTCCATTTAACTAACACTTAGAGACTGCTTGTTTAGATAAGAAGAATGGCTTACTGTGTTCCATTCAATTTAACTAACACTTGGAGACTGATTGTTTAGATAAGAGGAATGGCTAACTGTGTTCCATTCCATTTAGTTAACACTTGGATACTGCTTGATTAGATAAGAGGAATGGCTTACTGTGTTCCATTCTATTTAACTGACACTTGGAGACTGCTTGTTTAGATAAGAAGAATGGCTAACTGTGTTCCATTCCATTTAACTAACACTTGGAGACTGAGTGTTTAGATAAGAGGAATGGCTTACTGTGTTCCATTCCATTTAACTAACACATGGAGACTGAGTGTTTAGGTAAGAGGAATGGCTAACTGTGTTCCATTCCATTTAACTAACACTTGGAGACTGATTGTTTAGATAAGAGGAATGGCTTACTGTGTTCCATTCCATTTAACTAACACTTGGAGACTGCTTGTTTAGATAAGAGGAATGGCTTACTGTGTTCCATTCCATTTAACTAACACATGGAGACTGAGTGTTTAGGTAAGAGGAATGGCTAACTGTGTTCCATTCCATTTAACTAACACTTGGAGACTGATTGTTAAGATAAGAAGAATGGCTTACTGTGTTCCATTCAATTTCACTAACACTTGGAGACTGATTGTTTAGATAAGAGGAATGGCTAACTGTGTTCCATTCCATTTAGTTAACACTTGGATACTGCTTGATTAGATAAGAGGAATGGCTTACTGTGTTCCATTCCATTTAACTGACACTTGGAGACTGCTTGTTTAGATAAGAGGAATGGCTAACTGTGTTCCATTCCATTTAACTAACAAATGGAGACTGCTTGTTTAGATAAGAGGAATGGCTAACTGTGTTCCATTCCATTTAACTAACAATTGGAGACTGCTTGTTTAGATAAGAGGAATGGCTTACTGTGTTCCATTCCATTTAACTAACACTTGGAGACTGATTGTTTAGATAAGAGGAATGGCTTACTGTGTTCCATTCCATTTAACTAACACTTGAAGACTGATCGTTTAGATAAGAGGAATGGCTAACTGTGTTCCATTCCATTTAACTAACACTTGGAGACTGCTTGTTTAGATAAGAAGAATGGCTTACTGTGTTCCATTCAATTTAACTAACACTTGGAGACTGATTGTTTAGATAAGAGGAATGGCTAACTGTGTTCCATTTCATTTAGTTAACACTTGGATACTGCTTGATTAGATAAGAGGAATGGCTTACTGTGTTCCATTCTATTTAACTGACACTTGGAGACTGCTTGTTTAGATAAGAAGAATGGCTAACTGTGTTCCATTCCATTTAACTAACACTTGGAGACTGAGTGTTTAGGTAAGAGGAATGGCTAACTGTGTTCCATTCCATTTAACTAACACTTGGAGACTGCTTGTTTAGATAAGAAGAATGGCTTACTGTGTTCCATTCAATTTAACTAACACTTGGAGACTGATTGTTTAGATAAGAGGAATGGCTAACTGTGTTCCATTCCATTTAACTGACACTTGGAGACTGCTTGTTTAGATAAGAGGAATGGCTAACTGTGTTCCATTCCATTTAACTAACACTTGGAGACTGATTGTTTAGATAAAAGGAATGGCTTACTGTGTTCCATTCCATTTAACTAACACTTGGAGACTGCTTGTTTAGATAAGAGGAATGGCTTACTGTGTTCCATTGCATTTAACTAACACATGGAGACTGAGTGTTTAGGTAAGAGGAATGGCTAACTGTGTTCCATTCCATTTAACTAACACTTGGAGACTGCTTGTTTAGATAAGAAGAATGGCTTACTGTGTTCCATTCAATTTAACTAACACTTGGAGACTGATTGTTTAGATAAGAGGAATGGCTAACTGTGTTCCATTTCATTTAGTTAACACTTGGATACTGCTTGATTAGATAAGAGGAATTGCTTACTGTGTTCCATTCTATTTAACTGACACTTGGAGACTGCTTGTTTAGATAAGAAGAATGGCTAACTGTGTTCCATTCCATTTAACTAACACTTGGAGACTGAGTGTTTAGGTAAGAGGAATGGCTAACTGTGTTCCATTCCATTTAACTAACACTTGGAGACTGCTTGTTTAGATAAGAAGAATGGCTTACTGTGTTCCATTCAATTTAACTAACACTTGGAGACTGATTGTTTAGATAAGAGGAATGGCTAACTGTGTTCCATTCCATTTAACTGACACTTGGAGACTGCTTGTTTAGATAAGAGGAATGGCTAACTGTGTTCCATTCCATTTAACTAACAATTGGAGACTGCTTGTTTAGATAAGAGGAATGGCTTACTGTGTTCCATTCCATTTAACTAACACTTGGAGACTGATTGTTTAGATAAAAGGAATGGCTTACTGTGTTCCATTCCATTTAACTGACACTTGGAGACTGCTTGTTTAGATAAGAGGAATGGCTAACTGTGTTCCATTCCATTTAACTAACACTTGGAGACTGAGTGTTTAGATAAGAGGAATGGCTAACTGTGTTCCATTCCATTTAGTTAACACTTGGATACTGCTTGATTAGATAAGAGGAATGGCTTACTGTGTTCCATTCCATTTAACTGACACTTGGAGACTGCTTGTTTAGATAAGAGGAATGGCTTACTGTGTTCCATTCAATTTAACTAACACTTGGAGACTGATTGTTTAGATAAGAGGAATGGCTAACTGTGTTCCATTCCATTTAGTTAACACTTGGAGACTGCTTGTTTAGATAAGAAGAATGGCTTACTGTGTTCCATTCAATTTAACTAACACTTGGATACTGCTTGTTTAGATAAGAGGAATGGCTAACTGTGTTCCATTCCATTTAACTAACACTTGGAGACTGCTTGTTTAGATAAGAGGAATGGCTTACTGTGTTCCATTCCATTTAACTAACACTTGGAGACTGATTGTTTAGATAAGAGGAATGGCTTACTGTGTTCCATTCCATTTAACTAACACTTGAAGACTGATCGTTTAGATAAGAGGAATGGCTAACTGTGTTCCATTCCATTTAACTAACACTTGGAGACTGCTTGTTTAGATAAGAAGAATGGCTTACTGTGTTCCATTCAATTTAACTAACACTTGGAGACTGATTGTTTAGATAAGAGGAATGGCTAACTGTGTTCCATTTCATTTAGTTAACACTTGGATACTGCTTGATTAGATAAGAGGAATTGCTTACTGTGTTCCATTCTATTTAACTAACACTTGGAGACTGATTGTTTAGATAAGAGGAATGGCTAACTGTGTTCCATTCCATTTAACTGACACTTGGAGACTTCTTGTTTAGATAAGAGGAATGGCTAACTGTGTTCCATTCCATTTAACTAACAATTGGAGACTGCTTGTTTAGATAAAAAGAATGGCTTACTGTGTTCCATTCAATTTAACTAACACTTGGAGACTGATTGTTTAGATAAGAGGAATGGCTAACTGTGTTCCATTCCATTTAACTGACACTTGGAGACTTCTTGTTTAGATAAGAGGAATGGCTAACTGTGTTCCATTCCATTTAACTAACAATTGGAGACTGCTTGTTTAGATAAGAAGAATGGCTTACTGTGTTCCATTCCATTTAACTAACACTTGGAGACTGATTGTTTAGATAAGAGGAATGGCTTACTGTGTTCCATTCCATTTAACTAACACTTGGAGACTGCTTGTTTAGATAAGAGGAATGGCTAACTGTGTTCCATTCCATTTAACTAACAATTGGAGACTGATTGTTTAGATAAGAGGAATGGCTAACTGTGTTCCATTCCATTTAACTAACACTTGGAGACTGCTTGTTTAGATAAGAGGAATGGCTTACTGTGTTCCATTCCATTTAACTAACACTTGGAGACTGCTTGTTTAGATAAGAGGAATGGCTAACTGTGTTCCATTCCATTTAACTAACACTTGAAGACTGATCGTTTAGATAAGAAGAATGGCTAACTGTGTTCCATTCCATTTAACTAACACTTGGAGACTGCTTGTTCAGATAAAAAGAATGGCTAACTGTGTTCTATTCCATTTAACTAACACTTGGAGACTGAGTGTTAAGATAAGAGGAATGGCTTACTGTGTTCCATTCCATTTAACTAACACTTGGAGACTGAGTGTTTAGGTAAGAGGAATGGCTAACTGTGTTCCATTCCATTTAACCAACACTTGGAGACTGCTTGTTTAGATAAGAAGAATGGCTAACTGTGTTCCATTCCATTTAACTAACACTTGGAGACTGATTGTTTAGATAAGAGGAATGGCTAACTGTGTTCCATTCCATTTAGTTAACACTTGGATACTGCTTGATTAGATAAGAGAAATGGCTTACTGTGTTCCATTCCATTTAACTGACACTTGGAGACTGATTGTTTAGATAAGAGGAATGGCTAACTGTGTTCCATTCCATTTAACTAACACTTGGAGACTGAGTGTTTAGATAAGAGGAATGGCTAACTGTGTTCCATTCCATTTAGTTAACACTTGGATACTGCTTGATTAGATAAGAGGAATGGCTTACTGTGTTCCATTCCATTTAACTGACACTTGGAGACTGATTGTTTAGATAAGAGGAATGGCTAACTGTGTTCCATTCCATTTAACTAACACTTGGAGACTGAGTGTTTAGATAAGAGGAATGGCTAACTGTGTTCCATTCCATTTAGTTAACACTTGGATACTGCTTGATTAGATAAGAGGAATGGCTTACTGTGTTCCATTCCATTTAACTGACACTTGGAGACTGATTGTTTAGATAAGAGGAATGGCTATCTGTGTTCCATTCCATTTAACTAAACTCTCTTCCTCATTGCTTAATCAAGGCTATTGGAGTTTGAAGCACTTATACACGTGTTAATGCCCTTCTCTACAGTTTTCTCCATGATTGTCTTGTAATTACTTTATCAAATTATCTTTACTTTTGTTATTATAATATTTCTGTCCATTTTGTTTGAATTTGCCCATCTTACCCTTTATCAACTTTGTTTTGATCGAAATAGCTCTGTGAATAATAATTCTCGACGTTTTTACTTTTAGCAAAGCCACATCGTGCTGTCTGCTGAGTCCATCGAGGGAAATCGAACCCCTGATTTCAGGGTTGTAAATCCGTAAACTTCTTGTTTTATATTTTATATTGAACTTCTTGTGTTATTTTCTAATCGTTACTTCACCGTTTTTATCTTTCTTTTAAGGTAATATATTTTTATCTTTCTTGTAATGTAATATATTCTTATCTTTCTTGTAATGTAGTATATTTCTTTCTTTCTTGTAATGTAGTATATTCTTATCTTTCTTGTAATGTAACATATATTTATCTTTCTTGTAATGCAATATATTACTCTTTCTTGTAATGTAATACATTTTTATCTTTCTTGTAATGTAGTATATTTCTTTCTTTCTTGTAATGTAGTATTCTCTTCTTTCTTGTAATGTAATATATTTTTATCTTTCTTGTAATGTAATATATTTTTATCTTTCTTGTAATGTAGTATATTCTTATCTTTCTTGTAATGTAATATATTCTTATCTTTCTTGTAATGTAATATATTCTTATATTTCTTATATATTTCTTATCTTTCTTGTAATGTAATATATTCTTATCTTTCTTGTAATGTAATATATTCTTATCTTTCTTGTAATGTAGTATATTCTTATCTTTCTTGTAATGTAATATATTCTTATCTGTCTGTAATATATCTGTCTTGTAATGTAGTATATTCTTATCTTTCTTGTAATGTAGTATATTCTTATCTTTCTTGTAATGTAATATATTCTTATCTTTCTTGTAATGTAGTATATTTCTTTCTCTCTTGTAATGTAGTATATTCTTATCTTTCTTGTAATGTAATATATTCTTATCTTTCTTGTAATGTAGTATATTCTTATCTTTCTTGTAATGTAATATATTCTTATCTTTCTTGTAATGTAGTATATTCTTATCTTTCTTGTAATGTAATATATTCTTATCTTTCTTGTAATGTAATATATTCTTATCTTTCTTGTAATGTAGTATATTCTTATCTTTCTTGTAATGTAATATATTCTTATCTTTCTTGTAATGTAGTATATTTCTTTCTTTCTTGTAATGTAGTATATTCTTATCTTTCTTGTAATGTAGTATATTTCTTTCTTTCTTTTATATTTTCTGTTTTTTTACAGTTTTGTTATTTTTTGTTGTTGTTCACTTTCCATTGTTTCATCATTAATATAAAGTTTTGGATTCTTTTTCTTGTTGGTTTGTTTTAGTAATTTTGCGGAATGTTACGTGATGGGAGGTGGCCTTAATAACTAGAACTTTCTCCAATGTTTAATAAATAAAATGAGCTATATACAAAAGGTTAGTTACATCACTGATGTCAAAAAGTGATTATTTGGTGAAAAAATATATTTAATTTCCAAATTATGACACGTACTGCTAGCAAGATTAGAAACATCTGTAAAAGGATCACACCTTTTTGTTTGTTTGTTTTGGAATTTCGCACAAAGCTACTCGAAGGCCATCTTCTCTACCCATCCTTAATTTAGCAGTGTAAGACTAGAAGGGAAGGCAGTTAGTTATTACCACCCACCGCCATTTCTTGGGCTACTCTTTTAGCAACGAATAGTGTGATTGATAGCACATTATAACGTCCCCGCGGTTGAAAGGGTGAGTATGTTTGGTGGTCCGGGGATTCGTACCTACGAGCCTCAGATTATAAACCATGGTTTATTTGGAGCACGCGTCGTAATCTTCATCTTGAATTCGGATTTCACTTTTTTCGTTTTCCAAATGAATCCCACCTTTCAAATTCCAAAGTGTGGCTAACCCTAAAGTAAGGCGAGTTTGTTTGTAGAACATAATGCGAAATTCAGTTCAAGTAATTATAAGAAAACGTTTCACAAGTTAACTTAGCTAACTTTCACTGGTGGGTTCAAAAGCTGAAATAAAAGAATGGACTTCAGTGTCTCAGTTTCGACAAAACTCGAAACAGTTTACTTGAATACAAAAAGCAGTTTACACAAATAAAATCTGAAATAAAAAAGACGGCAGTATTTCTGTTACCTAAAAGTTCGAACGAATATATTTAAATACAAGAACCATGAATGAACCCTGACGTACAGGAAATAGACGCCGGTGTATATGTTATTATTCCAAACAAATCTCTCCACCTATTTAAGGTTTATATCAATCTTTGACTCAGAGATACTTGATTTAGTTAAATCAATACTCGCCTGGTACTCCTTGACTGTTCTAAACTGTAAATAGTTAGAGCTGTTACAACCCTGGAGGAACGTACTTTACCAAGTGTTGTCACGTGGCTGTTTCGTCACAACTCAGTTGATTTGTATTAAACAGCCTTTGTTCGTTTCTCTAGCCTGTTCACGAAATGCACCAGTTCATTCAACGGGTGACAGTTAATCGATAGAGAAGCTTGAGGCCACAATATGAACACAGGCCTAGTGGAAGAAATAGTCTATTTCGAGAGAACCCTAGTGACGTCATGAATAAAGGAGATTCACTGTAAAAAGCTATTGCCATCTATTGGGCGATAAGTAAACTATAATGTTTAATTTACTTCTTAATAAATGATGTTACATTTTAAACTTTAATCAATTATATCTTGAACCTGTTTATATAATGAATGCAAAATTAGACAGGAGAGTTAAAAGTTATCATTAACGAATGGAATAACCTATCAGTTCTGTAAGAGTTCACATGTACAACGTTTTACGAGATTATATAAATTCTATATAATTTTTATTAGGGCACCTTTAGCAGTTTGAACTTTTTATACCTTCATTATTGCTTCAGATATATAGTTGTATAGCTTCACTGGATTACAAAGACAGCTTTAACAGCTTCACTGGATTACAAAGACAGCTTTAACAGCTTCATAGGATTACAAGGACAGTTTTAACAGCTTCACTGGATTACAAAGACTGCTTTAACAGCCTCACAGGATTACAAAGACAGCTGTAAGAGCTTCACAGGAATACAAGGACAGTTTTAATAGTTTTAATTTATTACAAGGACAGTTTTAACAGCTTCACAGGATTACAAAAACAATTTTAACATCTTCACTGGATCCACAAGGACAGCTTTAATAGCATCACTGGATTCACAAAGATCGCTTTAATAGCTTCACTGGATTCACAAGGGCATCCTTAATAGTTTCACTCGATTACAAGGACAGTTCTAACAGCTTCACTAGATTCACAAGGACAGCTTTAATAGCTTCACTGGATTCACAAGGATCGCTTTAACGGCCTCACTGGATTCACAAGGACAGCTTTAATAACTTAACTGTATTCACAAGGACAGCTTTAATGGCTTCACTGGATTACAAGGACAGCTTTAATAACTTCAGTGGATTACAAGGACAGTTTTAACAGCTTCACTGGATTAAAAAGACAGTTTTACCAGCTTCACTGGATTCAAAAAGATCGCTTTATGAGCTAACTTAATTAAGATTTTAAACATTTCTTTGCTGAAGTTATTTCCCAAATATTTAAACAAATATGGAACTTTCTACAAAACACATCTTATATATCTAATCTTATCTCCTAGTATATGCACTCTTTAGATGTAGTTCTTGACTATATCTAAGAATATGTTTTAATGATGTTATTAGTAGTTCAGCATGTGCTAAGAGCAGATGAAGTACACGAAAGTTAACACATGCACCCTATGTGTATAAAGAGGTTGAATAACTATAAAATGGTAACGGCGTGTACCGCCCCCTGATGGTCAAATATATCGTTCATTACTATTCTAGTATTCTTCAAAATACTTTAATTCAAGTTTTAGAAACTGATTCCACTAATCTCTATATACAGATATAAGGATTTTGAAGTACTAATGACGTGTAACACTCCCTGGTGGTCATACATTTCGTTGTTTTTGTTTCAATTTTTTATAGTGTTATTTAACATACGATTATTTACTACAAAGTTTAGATGTAAATGCAACCAATCTCTATACAAAGAATGAAGAACTATAAAGATTGTAGCGCTCCCTGGTGGTCAAACATTCGTCTTTTTTGTCTTTTTTTAGTATTACTCATGGGTGCAACCGAGCTAAAATTCTGACTAAACTTACAAAAGTTTACCAGTTTCTAATTCTCATATAGATGTATGTATGACCTTGTCCATTTTAAACTTTAACAATACCTTAGACTGTAAAAATATATTTGTTTATTTGGAGATGTTTAACAAAGTTATCTGTATAACTAGAACGAATTTTTCTGAAATGTCCTCAGATATGTTAACTTCACCACCTAACTCAGTGGCTCAACCTTAACTTTATTAAAGTTCGTATAAAACACAAGTTATCTGAAAACTAAACAAAACTGAGACAAGAACAAAAACTAGGGCACATTGACAACAGGACCATATCTTCTGGGTGCTGTCACTTCGGTTTAGACAGTACGTATAACTTATATTGACAACAGGACCATATCTTCTGGGTGGTGTCACTTCGGTTTAGACAGGACACATGATTTATGCTAACACCAGAAGCATGTCCTCTTGTGGTGTCACTTCGGTTTAGACAGAACACATAATTTATGCTAAAATCAAAAGCATGTCCTCTTGTGCTGTCACTTCGGTTTAAACAGTACGTATAATTTATATTGACACCAGGAGCATATCCTCTTGCGGTTTCACTTCGGTTTAGACAGTACATATAATTTATATTGACACCAGGAGCACATCCTCTTGTGGTGGCACTTCGGTTTAGACAGTACATGTAATTTATATTGACACCAAAATCATATCCTCTTGTGGTGACACTTCGGTTTAGACAGTACATATAATTTATATTGACACCAGGAGCACATCCTCTTGTGGTGGCACTTCGGTTTAGACAGTACATATAATTTATATTGACACCAGGAGCACATCCTCTTGTGGTGGCACTTCGGTTTAGACAGTACATGTAATTTATATTGACACCAGGAGCATAACCTCTTGTGGTGTCACTTCGGTTTAGACATTACATATAATTTATATTGACACCAGGAGCACATCCTCTTGTGGTGTCACTTCGGTTTAGACAGTACATATAATTTATATTGACACCAGCAGCACATCCTCTTGTGGTGGCACTTCGGTTTAGACAGTACATATAATTTATATTGACACCAGCAGCACATCCTCTTGTGGTGGCACTTCGGTTTAGACAGTACATATAATTTATATTGACACCAGCAGCACATCCTCTTGTGGTGGCACTTCGGTTTAGTCAGTACATATAATTTATATTGACACCAGCAGCACATCCTCTTGTGGTGGCACTTCGGTTTAGACAGTACATATAATTTATATTGACACCAGCAGCACATCCTCTTGTGGTGGCACTTCGGTTTAGACAGTACATATAATTTATATTGACACCAGCAGCATATCCTCTTGTGGTGTCACTTCGGTTTAAACAGTACATATAATTTATATTGACACCAGCAGCACATCCTATTTTGGTGTCGCTTCGGTTTATACAGTACATATAATTTATATTGACACCAGCAGCATATCCTCTTGTGGTGTCACTTCGGTTTAGACAGTACATATAATTTATATTGACACCAGCAGCACATCCTCTTGTGGTGGCACTTCGGTTTAAACAGTACATATAATTTATATTGACACCAGCAGCACATCCTCTTGTGGTGGCACTTCGGTTTAGACAGTACATATAATTTATATTGACACCAGCAGCATATCCTCTTGTGGTGTCACTTCGGTTTAGACAGTACATATAATTTATATTGACACCAGCAGCACATCCTATTTTGGTGTCGCTTCGGTTTATACAGTACATATAATTTATATTGACACCAGCAGCATATCCTCTTGTGGTGTCGCTTCGGTTTAGACAGTACATGTAATGTATATTGACACCAGCAGCACATCCTCTTGTGGTGTCACTTCGGTTTAGACAGTACATATAATTTATATTGACACCAGCAGCATATCCTCTTGTGGTGTCACTTCGGTTTAGACAGTACATATAATTTATATTGACAGCAGCAGCACATCCTATTTTGGTGTCGCTTCGGTTTAGACAGTACATATAATTTATATTGACAGCAGCAGCACATCCTATTTTGGTGTCGCTTCGGTTTAGACAGTACATATAATTTATATTGACAGCAGCAGCACATCCTATTTTGGTGTCGCTTCGGTTTAGACAGTACATATAATTTATATTGACAGCAGCAGCACATCCTATTTTGGTGTCGCTTCGGTTTAGACAGTACATGTAATGTATATTGACAGCAGCAGCACATCCTCTTGTGGTGTCGCTTCGGTTTAGACAGTACATGTAATGTATATTGACACCAGCAGCACATCCTCTTGTGGTGTCACTTCGGTTTAGACAGTACATATAATTTATATTGACACCAGCAGCATATCCTCTTGTGGTGTCACTTCGGTTTAGACAGTACATATAATTTATATTGACAGCAGCAGCACATCCTATTTTGGTGTCGCTTCGGTTTAGACAGTACATATAATTTATATTGACACCAGCAGCACATCCTATTTTGGTGTCGCTTCGGTTTATACAGTACATATAATTTATATTGACACCAGCAGCATATCCTCTTGTGGTGTCGCTTCGGTTTAGACAGTACATGTAATGTATATTGACACCAGCAGCACATCCTCTTGTGGTGTCGCTTCGGTTTAGACAGTACATATAATTTATATTGACACCAGCAGCATATCCTCTTGTGGTGTCACTTCGGTTTAGACAGTACATATAATTTATATTGACAGCAGCAGCACATCCTATTTTGGTGTCGCTTCGGTTTAGACAGTACATATAATTTATATTGACACCAGCAGCATATCCTTTTGTGGTGTCACTTCGGTTTAGACAGTACATGTAATTTATATTGACACCAGCAGCACATCCTATTTTGGTGTCGCTTTGGTTTAGACAGTACATATAATTTATATTGACACCAGCAGCATATCCTCTTGTGGTGTCACTTCGGTTTAGACAGTACATATAATTTATATTGACACCAGCAGCATATCCTCTTGTGGTGGCACTTCGGTTTAGACAGTACATATAATTTATATTGACACCAGCAGCATATCCTCTTGTGGTGTCACTTCGGTTCAGACAGTACATGTAATTTATATTGACACCAGCAGCATATTTTCTTGTGGTGTCACTTCGGTTTAGACAGTACATATAATTTATATTGACACCAGCAGCACATCCTATTTTGGTGTCACTTCGGTTTAGAAGCTAGAAAGGAAATTTCGTTGTAAACACAAATATATTTTCATTTAATGTTTCGTCACATTAACAGATATGATCGTGTACCTATAAGATTGTGTTGTTTAATCATTCATTAGATTTTAGCGACAGTGATATGTAGGCTAATAGTTGATTATACAAAAGATTAGATTTTAGTTACAATAATGTGTATGTTAATGATTGATTAGACCAAAGATTAGATTTTAGCTACTCTGAACGTATAGGTTAATGACTGATCATACAACATTAAACTTTATAACACCTTAAAGTATAGGACCAAACGTTAAGACATATTATAACATGAAACAAAACCTTACAGTACCTTAGAACATAAAAGATAACCTTACAATATTTTATAATACAAAACAAAACCTTACAATATCCTAGAACACAAAATAAAATCTTACGATACCCTAGAGCGTAAAATAAAACTTTACAATACGCTAGAAAGTAAATTAAAACCTTACTGTGCCCTAGACGCTAAAATAAAACCTTACTATACCCTAGAGCCTAAAATAAAATTTTATAATACCATAGAACATAAAAAACCTTACTATACAGTAGAGCCTAAAACAAAACTTTACAATACCCTAGAACATAAAATAAAATCTTACGATGCCTTACAACCTAAAACAAATCTTTATAAAATAAAGTAAAATAAAATCTTACGATGCCTTACAACCTAAAACAAATCTTTATAAAATAAAGTAAAATAAAATCTTACTATGCCTTACAACTTAAAACAAATTCTTATAACATAAAATAAAAACCATATAACATGAAACAAAACCTTACAACATAAAATAAAATCTTTACAACATAAAATGAAAACCTTACATTATAAAACAAACCTTACAACATGAAATAAAAACCTTATATAATAAAACAAAACTTTAGAACATAAAATAAAAAATCTTTCAACACAAAATAAAACCTTAGAACATAAAATAAAAATCTTACAATATGAAACAAAACCTTACAACATAAAATAAAATCCTTACAGCACAAAATGAAAACCTTACATTATAAAACAAACCTTACAACATAAAATAAAAACCTTACATAATAAAACAAAACCTTAGAACATAAAATAAAAACCTTACATAATATAACAAAGTCTTAGAACATAAAATAAAAAAACCTTTCAACATAAAATAAAAACATTAGAACATAAAATAAAAACCTTTCAACATAAAACAAAACCTTAGAACACAAAAAAAACTTACAACATAAAACAAACCTTAGAACATAAAATACAAATCTTATAACATGAAACAAAACCTTACAACATAAAATATAATCCTTGCAACACAAAATGAAAACCTTACATTATAAAAGAAACCTTAGAACATAAAATAAAAACCTTTGAACATAAAACAAAACCTTAGAACATAAAATAAAAAATCTTACAACATAAAACAAAAATCTGACCTCATAAAATAAAAACTTTACATAATAAAATAAAAACTTTACATAATAAAAAACCTTACACATAAAATAAAAACCTTATATCATAAAACAAAACCATAGACCATAAAATAAACACCTTTGAACATAAAATAGAAACATTGTTATTGTTACTCTTTAGGAGTTTCTGCTCTTGATGTTTAAACTTTATTTTTAAAAATTTATCGTTACGCGTTTAAACGGAGTGCTGGTATGTTTATGATGTTACAAGATGAACCCAAACATAAGTAGATATATTTAAGTTCATAATACTGACTGGCTGATATGAACAGTTCGTTTTAATCTAAACATAAAATACTAAATAAACACAAAATTTAAATAGCGAGATGTTAACTTCTAAACCAACGCTTTTCGTCATTAGTAAGAACTAATAAAAATTAAACTAACTAAGAAGGTAATAAGTTACATAACTTAAAGTAACGTATGCTTTACTGGTATATTTACTATAAAGGAGTCATAAGCAATCAATGTCTGGATATCATTGGTGTTTCACTGTTTGCTACTAGATAGCAGCACTAGTGCAGTTAATTTTTGTTTTGCGTGAATATTTTGCAAAGTAGTTGGTGTGTGCTTGGTTTCGATATCTCAGAGTAAAACAAAATAAAAAAAACACAACAAACAGTCAAATATTGTGAAATTTCGTGGCTTATTTTAATTATCTGTTTTTATATATTTTTAATTCAACTTTGAGAAATATTTAAATAGTTTTTTTGATGTTATTGAACTTTAATGATGACCTGATGAAACCTTCTGAATAAGTAAATTAAAAGTTTCATTACGTACGAGGCCCCGGCATGGCCAGGTGGTTAAGGCGCTCGACTCGTAATCTGAGGGTCTCAAGATAGAATCCGTTTCACACCAAACATGCTCGTTCTTTAAGTTGTGGGGGCATTATAGTGTGACGATCAGTCCCACTATTCATAGCTGTCTTCCCTCTAGTCTTACACTGCTAAATTAGGGACGGCTAGCACAGATGACCCTCGTGTAGCTTTGCGCGAAATTCAAACACAAACAAATAATCTCTATGTACAACCGATAAAAAAGCGCGCGAATTAAAGAAAAAAACAATAACCTAGATCTTTATAATAATTAATTTTCATAAATAATTAAAGCCAGTCCATTCTAGTCCATATCTGTATTACTGCTAGAGAAAGATACGACTTGGTAACAATGGTTTCAGCATATTAGGACGAGATGTTGACAAAATATGATTTCAGGGCAAACAAAGCTAATCGCGTTAACAAAAACTCATATAAAGATGAAAAAAACACAAACCAGTTGTGGCCTACCATTGTTATTTCAGACATAAAGTTGAACTTGATATCTGGGAAGGAAAATGGAGAACGACTGAGAAAATAAAACCAATGTCTTGAGACAAAGAATTTTTACAATAATTCCATTTTTATTTACAGTTAATTATTTATTAAATATGGTCATTCTTAAACATCATTATTGTGTTGGTAATTATAACAGGTGATTATCCTGTTATAGCAAAGTAAGTTGCTATAGATCATTCTGTAGTAATGTAGTTTGTTAAAGGACATCCTATAGTAATGAAGATTGGTAAAGGTCACCGTGTAGTAATGTAGTTTGGTAAAGGTCAACCTGTAGTAATGTAGTTTGGTAAAGGTCATCCTTTAGTAATGTAGGTTGCTAGAGATCGTGCTGTATTAATGCAGGCTGTTAAAGGACATCCTATAGTAATGTAGATTGGTAAAGGTCACCTTGTAGTAATGTAGTTTGGTAAAGGTCACCGTGTAGTAATGTAGTTTGGTAAAGGTCACCTTGTATTAGGTAAGATACAAACCCAAGTAACAGTAACAACAGTCTAATGTGGAGCTCAAAACAAAGATTATGAAATAATTTATCATATGAAACTCTCGTAGTTGGGACAAACCCGCTAAGTCACAACTATTTAACTGTTTTAATAACTAAACAGAATTTTTCTCATGACAACACTTGTTTAAACCATGGTTTAACCTCATACAAATAGTGAGGTCAATGGAGAAGATAGCCCTCTACCCTGGAAAGTGGAAGAATCCAGGAGTTATTCACGTACGTTAAGTACGTGTTCCTTTTTTCACGCCTGCTGACCCCCCCCCTGGTATATTTACATAAAAATAAAAGCAGGTGGATGAATAGAACAATAGAACATGTAGGGACTAGTTTCTACAGAGATATATGAAAACAATACCACGACATGCAAGGGTATAAACACGACAATAAATATATTACTGTTACTTGAGTTTATGTCTTACCTAATATTACTGTCACTTTATATCTTACCATATATTACTGTTACTTTATATCTTACCATATATTACTGTTATTTTATATCTTACAATATATACTGTTACTTTATATCTTACCATATATTACTCTTGCATATGTTTATATATTACCTAATATTACTGTTACTTTATATCTTGCCATATATTACTGTTACTTTATATCTTGCCATATATTACTGTTACTTTATATCTTGCCATATATTACTGTTACAGGTGTTTATACCTTACCATATATTACTATTACTTGTGTTTATATCTTACCTAATATTACTGCTATTTGGTTTTATATCTTACCCAATATTACTGTTACTTGGGTTTATATCTTACCTAATATTACTGTTATTTGAGTTTATATCTTACCTAATATTACTGTTACTTTTGTTTATATCTTACCTAATATTACTGCTATTTAGTTTTATATCTTACCATATATTACTGTTACATGTGTTCATATCTTACCTAACGTTACTGTTCCTTGAGTTTATATCTTACCTAATATTACTGTTACTTTATATATTACTGTTACATGTGTTTATATCTTACCATATATTACTGTTACTTGTGTTTATATCTCACTTAACATTACTGTCACTTGGGTTTATATCTTATCTAATATTACTGTTATTTGGGTTTGTATCTTACCTTATGTTACTGTTACTTATGTTAATATCTTACCCAATATTACTCTTACATAAGTTTATATCTTTCCTAATATTACTGTTACTTTATATCTTACAATATATACTGTTACTTTATATCTTACCATATATTACTCTTGCATATGTTTATATCTTACCATATATTACTGTTACTTTATATCTTACCATATGTTACTGTTACATGTGTTCATGTCTTACCTAACGTTACTGTTACTTGGGTTTGTATCTTACCTAATACAAGGTGACCTTTACCAAACTACGTTACTACACGGTGACCTTTACCAATCTACATTACTATAGGATGTCCTTTAACAACCTGCATTAATACAGCACGATCTCTAGCAACCTACATTACTAAAGGATGACCTTTAGCAAGCTACATTACTACAGGTTGACCTCCAGCAACCTACATTACTACACGGTGACCTTTACCAACCTACATTACTACAGGATGACCTTTAACAAACTACATTACTACAGGATGAGCTTTAGCAAACTACATTACCACAGAATGATCTATAGCAACTTACTTTGCTATAACAGGATAATCAGTAGTTCTTATCACTAAAATATGATATTTATCAACCTACAATATTACTTTGTAACTTGTAACCCCTGACACTTCTTTAACTGAGTTTTCATCAACTGACGCCAGTGTGCTAGTAGGACCAATTTTTTAGCAATGTCGCATTACAGATACCAAATATTAAATGGTATTTCTGAAACATATTGTTCCAAGAAGACGGCTTTATTCTGAGGATGTCTGTCTGTCATTTTCAATAGTTCACAAAAGGTTCAGGCAATATTAGTTGATATAATATTGATCCTTGTAACATATGATTATTAGAAACGTAACTAATCAGTGGTTCGTAATGAAGGTAACTTCATTATCGTTGTTTGATTGTTTGAAAGTAAAATCACATTGGGTTATTGAGGATCGAGCCTTGTAGTTTAGTGTTATAAGTCCCTAAACTTGCTGCTGTTCCAACTTTATTAGTGAGATTATAAACATAGATTTTGAAACAAGGAAAAATCCTTGTTTGTCAGAAAGGTTTGTGTATTGGGAAACAAAATGTTTGATTGCACATTCTAGAATACTGCTGTTAGTTAGGAGAGTTTAGTAATAACAAGAAAATACAAACAAATGTTTGTCATTCTGAGCGTTTGCACTCTTTATTCAAAACGAAGATCCTTTCTTTGACAACCATATATAGATATATTCACATAGTTCACATTCCATATATAGATATATTCACATAGTTCACATTCTATATATAGATATATTCACATAGTTCACATTCCATATATAGATATATTCACATAGTTCACATTCTATATATAGATATATTCACATAGTTCACATTCCATATATAGATATATTCACATAGTTCACATTCCATATATAGATATACTCACATAGTTCACATTCCATATATAGATATATTCACATAGTTCACATTCATATATAGATATATTCACATAGTTCACATTCCATATATAGATATATTCACATAGTTCACATTCCATATATAGATATATTCACATAGTTCACATTGTAGATAACCGTATTAGATGAATTATATTCGTTATGATGAAAAACGTCAATTTCTTTACTATGACGCTGCTATCTAGCTCAACCAATACCCGACAACATACATGATTTTCACCTCAATGTACGTACATGTATAAATTCGTAAAAATAAGTACGCGTTAGGTTTGATGTTTTACAATGAACAGCTCATTGTGGAGATTACAGACGAACCGTAAAAGTTGACAAACATGAATAACTTGTCAAACAACAATATGAGGAATGAGTAAATTGGTTTTTAACAATAGTGTGAGTAAATTGGTTTTCAACAATAGAATGAGTATACTGGTTTTCAACAATATAATGAGAAAACTGGTTTCAAACATTGGAATGAGTAAATTGGTTTTCAACATAAGAATGAGAAAACTGGTTTCAAACGTTGAAATGAGTAAATTGTAAATGAATAAATGAGGAATTTATATATTTTTTGATTCAGATTTAAAGAACATAAAAAGTCACCTTCACAAGTTTTCGAACACTGAAAATCAAATAAACGCAACATAACCAGAGAAAACACCCAAATACTAAATAAAGAAACAAACATAAACAAACGCAAAATTAAAGAAGCCTTACTTATACAACAACTTAAACCCAAAATAAACCAATATAAAGGAACGCCTTTATACCTCTATTAATAAAATAAAATAAATAGAATTATATATCTAAACATCTAATACCGCCCTCTACATTTCGACACACAGTTACACAACCCCTTTCAAACATGTGGTCAGCTTCCGGTCAGTTACCTCCTTCTTTGTGAACTTGACGATGACCAAAGAAGGTCGAAAGGTTGTTCGCTCTTCTATGTAAAATATTTTCTCAACCCAAACGAGCCGTTTTTGCATATAAATTTCTTAACAAGTGGGTTTTCTCGACATCACTGATTATTATTTCATCACGGCGACTGTACGAGAAGTGTAAGTCCTTGTGTTTTCTTAGTGTATTTGTACTTACCTGTTAACATTATGTCTGAACTAGCATACCGTACACCACTATTAACAATACACGCTCACACGATCGTTAAGAAACTAAGAAATTTAAACCAAAGAATTATCAACAGAAGAAATGGCATCTATTTTATTCAACAATGTAGAAAGGAACAACTAACCCCTAACTTTGTAAAGGTAAAACTATAAAAAAAAAATTAATACATACACAAACATTATCCAAAATTTACAGAAAAAACTACTTAAAGCCATGTTGAACACAAAATACAAAGAACTACATGACTTACAAAAACAAAACATGAACCTAGACCATCAACTGGCATGCTGCATTAAACCAGAGATTTACGGACTTATACAACGAAACATAAACCAAATCAATACTAGGAATGACAGAGACAAAAAGATCTGCCACAACAAAAATCTAGAAAAACTAAGATGCAAACAACAGAAAAGACAACACGACAAACCATTGACTAACCTCATAATTGACAGATCCGACCGTCAATTAAACACAGACGAAAAACAACTACTTATAAAGGACTCAACTTCACAATAGCACCAAGGTACATTCCAACCATAGAAATCAAAACATGTTTAGAAGACCTAGCCAGGAGACTTGTGATACTTTCTACAGAGAAGAAAAACAAGGAAACAACCAAAAACAACCAACAGAAAGAAGACAACTTAGATAATTTTATTGACATCCAACAGCCAAACTTCCCAGGTAAAATTACAAATTTATATTTTCCAGAAACACCTAAAAACATCTTAAACGATTTTTTCAAAGAATTTTCTCACAAAACTATCAACATAATTTCACAAAACAGAAAACTAAAAAACAACCTTACAAAAAGAGACATTAATTCCATTAAAAACCTAAAACAAGACAAAAACATAAAAATTCTAAAAGTGGATAAAGGTAACGCTATAGTCATAATGAACACGAATGAATACATCCAAAAAATGAATAACATCCTATCAGACACGAACAAATTTAAACCAATACACACAAATCTAACAAAGACACACGAGACGCAACTGAACAAATTACTACTACAAATGAAGAAAAGCCAACACAATTTCACAAACACTTTATTACAACCTACGCAAGACCGACTCACGCACACCGCAAATATACGGCATCCCCAAACCTCATAATCCAGATTGTTCATTACGACCAATAATGTCCACATATGAATCGTTTAATTACAATCTTGGTAAATACATAGCATGGGCATTCTCCAAATATGTAACATCAGCCAGCTCATTCATCAAAGACTCTTTTAATTTCAAATCTAACTTTAATCAACTTAATCATAAAGCCTTAATGGCCAGTTTCGATGCTATATCCCTCTTTACAGAAGTTCCAACCGCTGGAGCCTGCAAGATAGCCTTGGAACTCTATATCCGAGACCCTAACCTAACTATAGAAATTCCCAGTAACCAGTTAGCAACCCTCATATAATTCACCACGATGAAGACAAACTTCATGTTCAACAACCACAACTATATACAAACAAATGGCCTAAGCATGGGCAACCCAGTATCACCAGTTCTAGCCAATATTTTTTATGACACAAGTTGAAACACAAGCAATTAACACAGCATTACATCCACCACTATACTGGTACAGATATATAGATTACACGGTTGCGGGATTCAAATCTACAGAACACATACATAATTTTTTCAATCACATTAACTTTATACATCCCAACATTAACTTCACATATGAACAGGAAGAAAGCAATCAAATATCATTTCTTAACCTCAAAATTACAAGAACCGGTACACAATTTAAAACAGGAATTCACCAAAAAATCACCCATACTGGACGATACATTCCTTGGGACTCAGCACATGAAACAAAACAAAACCCAACATACTAAGAAACCAAATAAACACAGCCATAAAACTGTGCTAACCAGATAAAATTAACGACGAATTAGACAAAATAAAACAATACTTCATCAACATCAATAAATTTCCTCCACAAACCATAGAAAACATTATACGCACACACCTAGACAGAAAGCAAAATCAACTAACAAAAGTAAATATATCTCACGAATCAAAAAACCACAAAACCATATACTGCTGTATACCATATATTCCTGACATCATCAAACAAATAACCAACATTTGGCAAAAATTAGTAACAAAATATGACATTTTAGTTAATACCAAATTTATTCAAAAACCCGGCACAAAACTGAGGTCTATACTATGTAAAAACTACACTGACAAACACCACACCAACATTATTTATAAAATACAATGTGATAACTGCCACGACTTCTATATTGGAGAAACAAGTAGAAAAATAGAAACCAGATTCAAAGAGCATAAAAGTCACCTTCACACGTTTTCGAACACTGCAAGTCAAATAAACACAACATAACCATAGAAAACACTCAAATACTAAATAAAGAAACAAACATAAACAAACGCAAAATTAAAGAAGCCTTACTTATACAACAACTTAAACCCAAAATAAACCAATATAAAGGAACGCCTTTATACCTCTATTAATAAAATAAAATAAATAGAATTATATATTTAAACATCTAATACCGCCCTCTACATTTCGACACACAGTTACACAACCCCTTTCAAACATGTGGTCAGCTTCCGGTCAGTTACCTCCTTCTTTGTGAACCTGACGATGACCAAAGAAGGTCGAAAGATTGTTCGCTCTTCTATGTAAAATATTTTCTCAACCCAAACGAGCCGTATTTGCATATAAATTTCTCAACAAGTGGGTTTCTCGACATCACTGAATAGAATGAGTAAATTGGTTTTCAACATCAGAATGAGTAAACTGGTGTTTAGCATTAGAATGAGAAAACTGGTTTTCATCACATAAATAATCACAATTGGAAAACTAACTTTTTGTTTATTTGAATTATTTAAAGATCCGCCAATGTATTAACTAAATTATAGTTCAAGTAAGAAGTTGGTAAACATCTCCAGAGTTTAAACAATCACGTGATAATTATTTTTATTAATCTTATGCATCTCTTTATTAAGATTTTCTCATAATAAATTAGGTCAGATGATTCTTTATAAAGATTCTGTCATAATAAAGTGTATCGTGTGATTCTTTATAAAGATTCTGTCACAATAAAGTGTATCGTATAATTATTTATTAAGATTCTGTCACAATAAAGTGTATCGTATAATTATTTATTAAGATTCTGTCACAATAAAATGTGTCAGATAATTTTCTGTTAAGATTCTGTCACAACAAAGTGTTTCATATGGTTTTTATTAAAATTCTATCACAATAAAGTATGTGGTATGATTCTTTATTAAGATTCTGTCACAATAATTTAGGTTAAATGGTTTTTATTAAGATTTTGTCATAATGTTTCCCCAATGTAGAAGACGTGCCAGTTACTATATTGTATTTTATAAATAATGTTGATATGGTGTTGTTGTTTTTTTCAATCACATTAACGCTATACATCCCAACATTAACTTCACATGTGAACAGGAAGAAAGAAATCAAATATCATTTCTTAACCTCAAAATTACAAGAACCGATACAAAATTTAAAACAGGAATCCACCGAAAAATCACCCATAATGGACTATACATTCCTTGGGACCCAGCACATGAAACAAAACAAAAACTCAACATACTAAGAAACCAAATAAACACAACCATAAAACTATGTTCACCAGATAAAATTAATGATGAATTGGACAAAATAAAACAATACTTCATCAACATCAATAAGTTTCCTCCACAAACTGTAGAAAACATACGCATATACCTAGACAGAAAGCAAAATCAACTAACAAATGTAAATATATCCCATGAATTAAAAAATCACGAAACCATATACTGCTGCATACCATATATTCCCAACATCAGCAGAAAAATAACCAACATTTGGCAAAAACTAGTAACACAATATGACATTCCAGTTAATACCAAATTTATTCAAAAACCAGGCACAAAACTAAGGTCTATACTTTAAAAACTACACTGACAAACACCACACCAACATTATTAATAAAATACAATGTGATAACTGCCACGACTTCTATATTGAAGAAACAAGTATAAAAATGGAATCCAGATTCAAAGAACACAAAAAGTCACATTCACAAGTTTTCGAACACTGAAAATCAAATAAACGCAACATAACCAGAGAAAACACCCAAATACTAAATAAAGAAACAAACATAAACAAACGCAAAATTAAAGAAGCCTTACTTATAAAACAACTAAAGCCCAAAATTAACCAATGAAAAGGAACACCTTTATACCTATATTAATAAATATAATCATACATATAAGCACGCCCTCTGCATTCCTACACTCAGTTACACAACCGCCTTTAAACATGTGGTCAGTTATCGGTCAGTTACCTCTTTCTTTCTTTGTGAACCTGACGATGACCGACGAAGGTCAAAACGCTGTTTGCCCTCTACATAAACATTTTCTCAACACAAACCAGATGTTTTTACATATACAGTGGATCGCCATTAAACCGCGGACCAGTAAACCGCGAAATCGCTTAAGCCACTGTAGCAAGTCATGTGAGCAATGTGAGCGAGGATTATCGCGGCTCACCGCTAATTTAAGAACGTGTAAAAGACGCGGCTTACGAATTTAATCCTGGCTTTATAACTTCAAGGGGTTATTTAAAATGATTTGTTTTAATTTGGGAAATAAATAAAATATATTACAACAGAAATCGACCGCTAATCTACCTTATCCGCTCTTTATGTCAACTTTATAGAGGCTGCCATTGTTACCGAATCACACCTCTCCATACATTGAAGTTAATCCGCGGTAAATCCGTGAAAAGTGATAAATAATTAAAGTATTATTTTTAATTCGATAATCCGATATAATGATCACGCAATGACCCGGATAAGGCTCCTCGGCGGAGCTGTTGGCGACTTCGGCTTTTCAGTCACAAAGATTTAAGCCGCGGTTAAGCAGGTTGACCCTCAAATACCGCGGCTTAACGGCGCTCCACTGTATATGGATCACATATGCCTTTTTAATAATATTCTGTTGTGGTATCAGATATGCAAATGTCAAGATTATTCTGTATTAAATTGAATCAGGTGTTAAGATTCTGTCAGGCGGTTGGAAACACAGACCTTGAAAGATAAACCTGTAACCGAGGTGTATGTTCTTGTATTAATACTCTAGGTTTGTCTAAACCGTCATTCCTATCTCTGATACAGACACATACTTTGTGTAAACCGTCATTCCTATCTCCGATACAGACACATACTTTGTGTAAACCGTCATTCCTATCCCTGATACAGACACATACTTTGTGTAAACCGTCATTCCTATCTCTCATACAGACACATACTTTGTCTAAACCGTCATTCCTATCTCTCATATAGACACATACTTTGTGTAAACCGTCATTCCTATCTCTCATACAGACACATACTTTGTGTAAACCGTCATTCCTATCTCTCATACAGACACATACTTTGTCTAAACCGTCATTCCTATCTCTGATACAGACACATACTTTGTGTAAACCGTCATTCTTATCTCTGATACAGACACGTACTTTGTCTAAACCGTCATTCCTATCTCTCATACAGACACATACTTTGTGTAAACCGTCATTCCCATCTCTGATACAGACACATACTTTGTGTAAACCGTCATTCCCATCTCTGATACAGACACATACTTTGTCTAAACCGTCATTCCTATCTCTGATACAGACACATACTTTGTGTAAACCGTCATTCCTATCTCTGATACAGACACATACTTTGTGTAAACCGTCATTCCTATCTCCGATACAGACACATACTTTGTGTAAACCGTCATTCCTATCTCCGATACAGACACATACTTTGTGTAAACCGTCATTCCTATCTCTGATACAGACACATACTTTGTGTAAACCGTCACTCCTATCTCTGATACAGACACATACTTTGTCTAAACCGTCATTCCTATCTCCGATACAGACACATACTTTGTGTAAACCGTCATTCCTATCTCTGATACAGACACATACTTTGTGTAAACCGTCATTCCATCTCTGATACAGACACATACTTTGACTAAACCGTCATTCCTATCTCTGATACAGACACATACTTTGTGTAAACCGTCATTCCTATCTCTGATACAGACACATACTTTGTCTAAACCGTCATTCCTATCTCTCATACAGACACATACTTTGTGTAAACCGTCATTCCTATCTCCGATACAGACACATACTTTGTGTAAACCGTCATTCCTATCTCTGATACAGACACATACTTTGTGTAAACCGTCATTCCTATCTCTGATACAGACACATACTTTGTGTAAACCGTCATTCCTATCTCTGATACAGACACATACTTTGTGTAAACCGTCATTCCTATCTCTGATACAGACACATACTTTGTGTAAACCGTCATTCCTATCTCTGATACAGACACATACTTTGTGTAAACCGTCATTCCTATCTCTGATACAGACACATACTTTGTGTAAACCGTCATTCCTATCTCTGATACAGACACATACTTTGTGTAAACCGTCATTCCTATCTCTGATACAGACACATACTTTGTGTAAACCGTCATTCCTATCTCTGATACAGACACATACTTTGTGTAAACCGTCATTCCTATCTCTGATACAGACACATACTTTGTCTAAACCGTCATTCCTATCTCTGATACAGACACATACTTTGTGTAAACCGTCATTCCTATCTCTGATACAGACACATACTTTGTCTAAACCATCATTCCTATCTCCGATACAGGCACATACTTTGTCTAAACCGTCATTCCTATCTCTGATACAGACACATACTTTGACTAAACCGTCATTCCTATCTCTGATACAGACACATACTTTGTGTAAACCGTCATTCCTATCTCTGATACAGACACATACTTTGTCTAAACCGTCATTCCTATCTCTGATACAGACACATACTTTGTCTAAACCGTCATTCCTATCTCTGATACAGACACATACTTTGTGTAAACCGTCATTCCTATCTCTGATACAGACACATACTTTGTCTAAACCGTCATTCCTATCTCTGATACAGACACATACTTTGTCTAAACCGTCATTCCTATCTCTCATACAGACACATACTTTGTGTAAACCATCATCCCTATCTCCGATACAGACACATACTTTGTGTAAACCGTCATTCCTATCTCCGATACAGACACATACTTTGTGTAAACCGTCATTCCTATCTCCGATACAGACACATACTTTGTGTAAACCGTCATTCCTATCTCCGATACAGACACATACTTTGTGTAAACCGTCATTCCTATCTCTGATACAGACACATACTTTGTCTAAACCGTCATTCCTATCTCTGATACAGACACATACTTTGTGTAAACCGTCACTCCTATCTCTGATACAGACACATACTTTGTCTAAACCGTCATTCCTATCTCTGATACAGACACATACTTTGTGTAAACCGTCATTCCTATCTCTGATACAGACACATACTTTGTGTAAACCGTCATTCCTATCTCCGATACAGACACATTCTTTGTGTAAACCGTCATTCCTATCTCTGATACAGACACATACTTTGTGTAAACCGTCATTCCTATCTCTGATACAGACACATACTTTGTGTAAACCGTCATTCCTATCTCTGATACAGACACATACTTTGTGTAAACCATCATTCCTATCTCCGATACAGACACATACTTTGTGTAAACCGTCATTCCTATCTCTGATACAGACACATACTTTGTGTAAACCGTCATTCCCATCTCTGATACAGACACATACTTTGACTAAACCGTCATTCCCATCTCTGATACAGACACATACTTTGTGAAAACCGTCATTCCTATCTCTGATACAGACACATACTTTGTCTAAACCGTCATTCCTATCTCTGATACAGACACATACTTTGTGTAAACCGTCATTCCTATCTCTGATACAGACACATACTTTGTGTAAACCGTCATTCCTATCTCCGATACAGACACATACTTTGTGTAAACCGTCATTCCTATCTCTCATATAGACACATACTTTGTGTAAACCGTCATTCCTATCTCTCATACAGACACATACTTTGTGTAAACCGTCATTCCTATCTCTCATACAGACACATACTTTGTGTAAACCGTCATTCCTATCTCTCATACAGACACATACTTTGTGTAAACCGTCATTCCCATCTCTGATACAGACACATACTTTGTGTAAACCGTCATTCCTATCTCTGATACAGACACATACTTTGTGTAAACCGTCATTCCTATCTCTGATACAGACACATACTTTGTGTAAACCGTCATTCCCATCTCTGATACAGACACATACTTTGTGTAAACCGTCATTCCTATCTCTCATACAGACACATACTTTGTCTAAACCGTCATTCCTATCTCTCAAACAGACACATACTTTGTGTAAACCGTCATTCCTATCTCTGATACAGACACATACTTTGTGTAAACCGTCATTCCCATCTCTGATACAGACACATACTTTGTCTAAACCGTCATTCCTATCTCTGATACAGACACATACTTTGTGTAAACCGTCATTCCTATCTCTGATACAGACACATACTTTGTCTAAACCGTCATTCCTATCTCTGATACAGACACATACTTTGTGTAAACCATCATTCCTATCTCCGATACAGACACATACTTTGTGTAAACCGTCATTCCTATCTCCGATACAGACACATACTTTGTGTAAACCGTCATTCCTATCTCCGATACAGACACATACTTTGTGTAAACCGTCATTCCTATCTCTGATACAGACACATACTTTGTGTAAACCGTCATTCCTATCTCTGATACAGACACATACTTTGTGTAAACCGTCATTCCTATCTCTGATACAGACACATACTTTGTGTAAACCGTCATTCCTATCTCTGATACAGACACATACTTTGTGTAAACCGTCATTCCTATCTCCGATACAGACACATACTTTGTGTAAACCGTCATTCCTATCTCTGATACAGACACATACTTTGTGTAAACCGTCATTCCTATCTCTGATACAGACACATACTTTGTGTAAACCGTCATTCCTATCTCTGATACAGACACATACTTTGTGTAAACCGTCATTCCTATCTCTGATACAGACACATACTTTGTGTAAACCGTCACTCCTATCTCTGATACAGACACATACTTTGTCTAAACCATCATTCCTATCTCCGATACAGGCACATACTTTGTGTAAACCGTCATTCCCATCTCTGATACAGACACATACTTTGACTAAACCGTCATTCCTATCTCTGATACAGACACATACTTTGTGTAAACCGTCATTCCTATCTCTGATACAGACACATACTTTGTCTAAACCGTCATTCCTATCTCTGATACAGACACATACTTTGTGTAAACCGTCATTCCTATCTCTCATACAGACACATACTTTGTGTAAACCATCATTCCTATCTCCGATACAGACACATACTTTGTGTAAACCGTCATTCCTATCTCTGATACAGACACATACTTTGTGTAAACCGTCATTCCTATCTCTGATACAGACACATACTTTGTGTAAACCGTCATTCCTATCTCTGATACAGACACATACTTTGTGTAAACCGTCATTCCTATCTCTGATACAGACACATACTTTGTCTAAACCGTCATTCCTATCTCTGATACAGACACATACTTTGTCTAAACCGTCATTCCTATCTCTCATACAGACACATACTTTGTGTAAACCATCATTCCTATCTCCGATACAGACACATACTTTGTGTAAACCGTCATTCCTATCTCCGATACAGACACATACTTTGTGTAAACCGTCATTCCTATCTCCGATACAGACACATACTTTGTGTAAACCGTCATTCCTATCTCTGATACAGACACATACTTTGTGTAAACCGTCATTCCTATCTCTGATACAGACACATACTTTGTCTAAACCGTCATTCCTATCTCTGATACAGACACATACTTTGTGTAAACCGTCATTCCTATCTCTGATACAGACACATACTTTGTGTAAACCGTCATTCCTATCTCTGATACAGACACATACTTTGTGTAAACCGTCATTCCTATCTCCGATACAGACACATACTTTGTGTAAACCGTCATTCCTATCTCCGATACAGACACATACTTTGTGTAAACCGTCATTCCTATCTCTGATACAGACACATACTTTGTGTAAACCGTCATTCCTATCTCTGATACAGACACATACTTTGTGTAAACCGTCATTCCTATCTCTGATACAGACACATACTTTGTGTAAACCGTCATTCCTATCTCTGATACAGACACATACTTTGTGTAAACCGTCATTCCTATCTCTGATACAGACACATACTTTGTGTAAACCGTCATTCCTATCTCTGATACAGACACATACTTTGTGTAAACCGTCATTCCTATCTCTGATACAGACACATACTTTGTGTAAACCGTCATTCCTATCTCTGATACAGACACATACTTTGTGTAAACCGTCATTCCTATCTCTGATACAGACACATACTTTGTGTAAACCGTCATTCCTATCTCTGATACAGACACATACTTTGTGTAAACCGTCATTCCTATCTCCGATACAGACACATACTTTGTGTAAACCGTCATTCCTATCTCTCATATAGACACATACTTTGTGTAAACCGTCATTCCTATCTCTGATACAGACACATACTTTGTGTAAACCGTCATTCCTATCTCTCATACAGACACATACTTTGTGTAAACCGTCATTCCCATCTCTGATACAGACACATACTTTGTGTAAACCGTCATTCCTATCTCTGATACAGACACATACTTTGTGTAAACCGTCATTCCTATCTCTGATACAGACACGTACTTTGTGTAAACCGTCATTCTTATCTCTGATACAGACACGTACTTTGTGTAAACCGTCATTCCTATCTCTCATACAGACACATACTTTGTCTAAACCGTCATTCCTATCTCTCAAACAGACACATACTTTGTGTAAACCGTCATTCCTATCTCTGATACAGACACATACTTTGTGTAAACCGTCATTCCTATCTCTCATACAGACACATACTTTGTGTAAACCGTCATTCCTATCTCTCATACAGACACATACTTTGTGTAAACCGTCATTCCTATCTCTCAAACAGACACATACTTTGTGTAAACCGTCATTCCCATCTCTGATACAGACACATACTTTGTGTAAACCGTCATTCCTATCTCTGATACAGACACATACTTTGTGTGAACCGTCATTCCTATCTCTGATACAGACACATACTTTGTCTAAACCGTCATTCCTATCTCTCATACAGACACATACTTTGTGTAAACCATCATTCCTATCTCCGATACAGACACATACTTTGTGTAAACCATCATTCCTATCTCCGATACAGACACATACTTTGTGTAAACCGTCATTCCTATCTCCGATAGAGACACATACTTTGTGTAAACCGTCATTCCTATCTCCGATACAGACACATACTTTGTGTAAACCGTCATTCCTATCTCCGATACAGACACATACTTTGTGTAAACCGTCATTCCTATCTCTGATACAGACACATACTTTGTGTAAACCGTCATTCCTATCTCTGATACAGACACATACTTTGTGTAAACCATCATTCCTATCTCCGATACAGACACATACTTTGTGTAAACCATCATTCCTATCTCCGATACAGACACATACTTTGTGTAAACCGTCATTCCTATCTCCGATACAGACACATACTTTGTGTAAACCGTCATTCCTATCTCCGATAGAGACACATACTTTGTGTAAACCGTCATTCCTATCTCCGATACAGACAGATACTTTGTGTAAACCGTCATTCCTATCTCTGATACAGACACATACTTTGTGTAAACCGTCATTCCTATCTCTGATACAGACACATACTTTGTGTAAACCGTCATTCCTATCTCTGATACAGACACATACTTTGTGTAAACCGTCATTCCTATCTCTGATACAGACACATACTTTGTCTAAACCGTCATTCCTATCTCTCATACAGACACATACTTTGTGTAAACCATCATTCCTATCTCCGATACAGACACATACTTTGTGTAAACCATCATTCCTATCTCCGATACAGACACATACTTTGTGTAAACCGTCATTCCTATCTCTGATACAGACACATACTTTGTGTAAACCGTCATTCCCATCTCTGATACAGACACATACTTTGACTAAACCGTCATTCCTATCTCTGATACAGACACATACTTTGTGTAAACCGTCATTCCTATCTCTGATACAGACACATACTTTGTCTAAACCGTGATTCCTATCTCTGATACAGACACATACTTTGTGTAAACCGTGATTCCTATCTCTGATACAGACACATACTTTGTCTAAACCGTCATTCCTATCTCTGATACAGACACATACTTTGTGTAAACCGTCATTCCTATCTCTGATACAGACACATACTTTGTGTAAACCGTCATTCCTATCTCCGATACAGATACATACTTTGTGTAAACCGTCATTCCTATCTCCGATACAGACACATACTTTGTGTAAACCGTCATTCCTATCTCTGATACAGTCACATACTTTGTGTAAACCGTCATTCCTATCTCTGATACAGACACATACTTTGTGTAAACCGTCATTCCTATCTCTGATACAGACACATACTTTGTGTAAACCATCATTCCTATCTCCGATACAGACACATACTTTGTGTAAACCGTCATTCCTATCTCTGATACAGACACATACTTTGTGTAAACCGTCATTCCTATCTCTGATACAGACACATACTTTGACTAAACCGTCATTCCTATCTCTGATACAGACACATACTTTGTGTAAACCGTCATTCCTATCTCTGATACAGACACATACTTTGTGTAAACCGTCATTCCTATCTCTGATACAGACACATACTTTGTGTAAACCGTCATTCCCATCTCTGATACCGACACATACTTTGACTAAACCGTCATTCCTATCTCTGATACAGACACATACTTTGTGTAAACCGTCATTCCTATCTCTGATACAGACACATACTTTGTGTAAACCGTCATTCCTATCTCTGATACAGACACATACTTTGTGTAAACCGTCATTCCTATCTCTGATATAGACACATACTTTGTCTAAACCGTCATTCCTATCTCTGATACAGACACATACTTTGTGTAAACCGTCATTCCTATCTCCGATACAGACACATACTTTGTGTAAACCGTCATTCCTATCTCCGATACAGACACATACTTTGTGTAAACCGTCATTCCTATCTCCGATACAGACACATACTTTGTGTAAACCGTCATTCCTATCTCTGATACAGACACATACTTTGTGTAAACCGTCATTCCTATCTCTCATATAGACACATACTTTGTGTAAACCGTCATTCCTATCTCTGATACAGACACATACTTCAGGTACTTTCATCGCTGTAACAACTGCTTTTCTTGTCATTATCAGTAAAGACTAGAGTGTATTCGAGTACAAAAGTTTTCTTTCTTTGTTTGTACTGATATATAAAGCTCTAAACTGGTTGAGTTGTGCCCACTACGCATATTGTAAGTTGGTTTTAGCGTTATAAATTTTCAAACTTACTGCTGAGAGGGATAGGGTAGGGCGATAGAAAGAAAGAAAACTGAAACATACACATTCTTACAAGAAGGTGTTTCAGGTTGTGCAGTAAGTCGTTTTTTTGAAAACACGTGCTCAGAGGAAACAGACCACGTGTTCATCAGTAACTTCTGGACTGTGCAAGGCCACCTATAGTCATGATTTTAATTAATGATTTTAATATAAATACCTGAATATCACGCAGAACATTAAATTATTCCCCACCCTCGCTGCAGATCGGATCCTAATCGTGACGTCCCTGACACGTGCAGACGGGATTTCAGATCAATTTCACAGGTAGCACTGGTTAGGTTACCTCGCGAGATGTGAAAGTAGCCACAGTCAGTACACTAAATAGTCATTAAGCATGGGATAGAATTCTAACAAGGGCCCGACCTCTAAGAAAACGACTTAATTCAGCTAGATTAAGGGCCTTCCCACAGTCCATAAGGTGCTCGGTAAAGACGACCTTCGGTCCTGTGCCCAACCCAGGTTGATCCAAGGCGCCTTCACTCCCAGTTATACACAAGCAGTCGTGAGAACCGCCTAGAGATAATATTTATTTAACCAAAATAATCTAATATTGCATCACGATACTGAGTATATCTGACACAGGTTTCGATATCCTATACTTCCTCCTCTAACCAACACCCGATCACATCCGCCCACTCTGACGGTGTGGCACGACTTTGGCGTTGCAAAATGACCGATGCCATTTAATAAATAAACGGACTCCTCCTTAAACTATCAAACACGTCGCAACACGTGCTTCAGGATAGAACGTTAACAGTCACGCGAGCGTAGTGGGTGATAGTCGGTTTGTGACAAACTTTATCTTTACGTAACTTCAAGATGAACACTTTAAAGGTAAGGATACTATTTATCTGAGAAAAATCACATGTATATGTGGTGTGTATGTCCCCTTGTGTTTGTGTATACTTTGATTAGGTTTTGACGTCGGTTTTCTGTATAATAATTCAATACGATGAAACGGTGTTTGTTACAGCTGTTTGAAACGTTTAAACCGAATGATTGAAATCTCTGCAGCTGGAAAGGTAATCTTATTTATAGGAACAACGTGCACAGAAACGTACGACAGGAATCACGTGCGTGAAGCTCTTTAGAACTCCAATTCATCATCTCGTAAATAGGTTACAGTTTAAGCGCCTTAACCCGTGTGGTTCTACGAACATGACTCAAGTTATCTCTAATAGCAGAATACTCGTTACTGTAATGTGACAATACCTGTGATAAAAAAGGAATCGTATTTATAGGTCATCTTCAGATGACCTAATGAAGCACACTCTTAGTGCTTGTTTGTTTTGCTTTTTTTGAATTTCATGCAAAGCTACTCTAGGGCTATCTCCGCTGGCCGTCCCTAATTTAGCAGTGTAAGACCAGAGGGAAGGAAGCTAGTCATCACCACCCATCGCCAAATTTTGGGCTACTCTTTCACCAACGAATAGTGGGATTGACCGTCACATTATCACGCCCTTACGGCTGAAAACGGGATTCGAACCCACGATCCTCGGATTACGAGTCGAACGCCTTAACACGCTTGGCCATGCCGGGCCCACTCTTAGTGCAAGTAGGGCTAACATAATAGGATCTGTAGAGTCGTGGTGTGATGGGGTTAACATGATAGGATCTGTAGAGTCGTGTTGTAAGTGGGGTTAACATAATAGGATCTGTAGAGTCGTGCTGTAAGTAGGGTAAACATTACAGGATTTATGTGCACATATAATTTACTTGGTGCATCGGGACACTGTTTTCCCACTTCGCTTCTATTTACACAGTTGTGCTACTACACATCGTTTTATCACTTCATAACTACGCTACGCTAATTTACTGCTATAATACTTCTTCATTGTTCTAATTTCTAACCCCCCTCCGCGGTGTGGATTCCTTTCCTGGTGAGGGACCTCCCAAATAAGGTTCTGTTCTTTCAGTTTACCTCTTCTGAGATCCACCCACGTGTTTGCCGTGCGTGGTGACCCCGTGAAGAGGAGAAGAGGATCCTGGTGTTGAGGGGTCCAACCCTAACACACCACTTTATTCTTCAATTCCTGTAGACGGGCGGCCTTGGGGGTGCCACCTCCCCAGGGATAATCGGCTGATTCACTTGAACTAGAGTTAACCAAGTACCACTGTTGGACGTTCTAACGGACGTTGTGGACATTGTATCTCATGCTGGTGTTTGGGTATAGTGCTCACGAAATCCTGATGTTGCTGCAATGTCCTTGTTTGGCATTGTAGTGCGTACCCTCGTAGGGCTCCATGGTGGGTTGGGTCAGCGGGCACTGAAATATTCTTCCTTTATTATGGATCAACCAAATAAAAATAAAGTAATGATAATAAGAGTCCACAGGTAAACGACCACATCTTGATGATTCTGAGCAGCAATCTTCAACATCTGTAACACCTGTTGTACCTGATTTTTTAAAACTACATTCTTTATCAAAGAAATCTTTAGAGCAAATTTTTCACGTTTTTATTCAGAAGGAACTGAGAAGACTTGCTAGCTCTCCAAAATCAGTCTAAAAGCTTCGATCTGGTGACATATTGGTGGAAACATCCACATCCAAACACAGTGAACTCCTATTGCATTCAAAGGCGATTAGGAATATACCTATTGAGGTTACACCTCATGCTACTTTGAACTCATCACAAGGAGTTATTGTTGAGAGGGGCTTGAAGAACATCCTGAGTCAGAGATTCTCGCTCATGGTATTTCTACAGTGAGGTGTATCTCCACACGCAAAGATGGAATTATGATGCTGACCAGTATCCTCATTTTAACATTTACATCACCACGTCCACATGCTACCATTAAGGTAGTTTTTTTAAATTGCAAAGTAATCTCAGATGTTTCCAATGTCAGCAGTTTGGTCACTCAAATACATCATGTCGCGACTCCTTGGCCTGTGCTCGTTACGGTGGCAAGGACAATGATGCTTATGAGTGTGAAATAGACCCTCATTGTGTTAACTGTGGTGGATCTCACCCATTTTACTTTCGTTACCTAGGTAAATGAAAGAAAAAAGGTACAGCGTTTGAAAATGGTTCACAACATTTCTTACCCCGAGGCTCGAAAGTTCATCTCAGTCGTTTGCTGCTGCACTTAGTTCCACTGCTACAGTAGGAGTGCAGACAGATCTCTCCATGTGTCCGATCATCACTCCATCTCAGACGTTTACTGCTGCACTTCGTTGCAGACAGATCTCTCCATGTGTCCGATCATCACTCTATCTCAGTCGTTTGCTGCTGTACTTCGTTGCAGACAGATCTCTCCATGTGTCTGATCATCACTCCATCTCAGACGTTTACTGCTGCACTTCGTTGCAGACAGATCTCTCCATGTGTCCGATCATCACTCTATCTCAGACGTTTGCTGCTGTACTTCGTTGCAGACAGATCTCTCCATGTGTCCGATCATCACTCCATCTAAGTCGTTTACTGCTGCACTTCGTTGCAGACAAATCTCTCCATGTGTCCGATCATCACTCCATCTCAGACGTTTACTGCTACACTTCATTGCAGACAGATCTCTCCATGTGTCCGATCATCACTCCATCTCAGACGTTTACTGCTGCACTTCGATGCAGACAGATCTCTCCATGTATCCGAAAGAATCGTTCTAAAACCATATTAAAAGACGTTTGACCTCATGATTAAGAAAGTTGATGAATCGACTTTAACACCCATCTCTGTCCCTTACATACATTCCGACAAACCCCAAGATCCACATCCTTTGGTTCTGGGTACAGGTATTTCCTCGGGTATATTTTCGTCTACCGTCCCAAGATGCAAAATGATTATTTGTTCACGTCCTCAGTCACTGGGATCCTCTTTCCACAACAAAGACTTGCCGAATCGACCCAAGGCAGGATCCATGGATGTCGATAGACCTTTCTCGAATAAAGAAAATAGACACGGTCGTAAAGAGAAGAACTCTTTACCCAATTCGCCTACACATAAATAAAAATAGGCACTTTGATATAATGGAACTGTCGAGGTTTACACTCTAATCTGAATGACATCAAAACACTGATTGCTTCCTACCATCCTGTATGTCTTTCCTTACAGGAAACATTTCTGAAACCTGTCGATACAGTCACCTTTCGGCAGTTTTCTTTGTACATAAATCACATATTGTGTGATTGACGAGAGCACGGATGGGTGGCGCTGCTAGTCTAGTAGCATGTGCTCACCCTGTCTTTGACACTTGACACACCCTTGAAGGCCGTAGCTATCGGTGTTTCTTTGGATTGTGCCATCACTGTTTGTTCTCTCTACCTGTCTCCTGGAGAGACCTATGATCAATCAGAACTGGATGCTCTCATTGAGCAGTTACTGTCTCCCTTTTTAATCCTAGGAGATTTTCATGGTCTTAGTCCTCTCTGGGAAAGTGCTGATATTGATAAGAGGGGTCGCTCTATAGAGCAGTATGTTCTCTGATAACAACCTTTATTTTCTCAATACTGGTTCTTCTACTTATTTTCATGCACCTAGTCAGTCCTTTACTGCTGTTGATTTCTCAATTTGTTCCACTTCATTATTTTCCCATTTTTCATGTAGGATTAACAATAATTCATGAGGCAGTGATAATTTTCCTATACTTTTGAGAGAGATTGGTCGTGGTCGATGCCGCGCGACCCACCTGCCCTGGTGGAAGCTGGATCAGGCAGTCTAGCCCACTTTCACTGTTCTCACAGAACTCGATCCTCCCATCAACAGACGACTGTGTGGCAGCAGTAACTGACTGTATTATACAAGCAGCTGCTTAATGTATTACTGAAACCTTGACACGTTTTCCACTATATTCTCGTCCGTGGTGAAATCCTGCCTGCCACATGGCACGGAAGACTCAAAAACGGGCCTGGGATACTTTCCATAGGTATCCCACACTCTCAAACTGATTCGCTTTCCAGCAGGCCCGTGCACATGCTCGGTGGGTAAGACGTCAAAACCAGAAGAAATCTTGGATTAACTTCACAACTGGCATATCTTCCACCACTAGTTCCAAAGTCATATGGGACAAGATTCGAAACGTCGGTGGGCAATATAATTCTGTCCCCATCTCGATCTTGCTCTCTGATGGCCAGAAAGTAGCTGATTACCCAGAGCATCTCCGATACTCGAGGTAAAAGCTTTTCCCGGGTATCTAGAACTTTTGCTTCTTCCTCCACTTTCTTAGCCATCAAGACTCGGGCAGAGCAATCACCTCTTTCCTTTTGAGCTGATCATCTCTATGATTATAATTGTCTCTTTACACTAGTGGAACTCAAATTGGCCCTTCGTCGGTCTGGCAGTAAGTACATCGGATGGACCTGATGATGTACACTATGACATGCTGCGCCATCTATCTCCTGCTTCTCTTGCTATTCTTCTGATTGTTTTAACCGGATGTGGCACTAGAATGTTTTCCTGATGCCTAGTGTCCAGGCTATTGTTCTACCTTTCTATAAGCCTGGGAAGGATTCCAAGATTCCTTCAAACTACCGTCCAATTGCTTTGACGAGCTGTCTCTGTAAGACCTTAGAGAGGATGGTTAATGCTCGTCTTGTTTAGTTCCTCGAATCAAACAACCACCTCTCGACCACCCAGTGTAGGCTCTGACGACAGTGCTCCACCACGGACCACTTGATTCGAGTTGAAACGTTAATCAGAGAAGACTTTCTCAAACGACAACATCTTTTATCAATATTCTTTGACACTACATAATGCGACATGGAAGTATGGCATTTTGCGAGACTTCCATTTACATGGGTTGCGTGGTAATTTGCCCATTTCAAATTAAAATGTTTTAAAGGACAGAAGATTCTAAGTTCGTGTTTGTTCAACACTTTCCCGTTCTTTTCTTCAGGAACTTGGAGTCCCTCATGGCTGTGTTTTGAGTGTCACACTTTTCAGTATAAAGATTAATGCTATCACTGAACAACTCCCTCTTACTGTTGCAAACGAGGTCTATTTCGACAACTTTCACATCTCATGTCAGTCGTCGAACATGAGGTATATTGAACGGCAGCTACAGACTGCCCTCAATTGTTTACTGAAGTGAATCACAGTAAACTCTCTCTAAAACCGTTTCATGCACTTCTGCCGCCAACGGGGTGTTCACCCTGATCCTGAACTCCGTATCAGTGAAGTTGTGCTGCCTGTGGTCCCTGAAACTAAGTTCTCGGGGCTTATCTTTGACCGTAAGTTGACCTTTATACCACACATCAAGCAGCTACGGGTCAAGTATACAAGAGCAGTAAACATCCTCCGTGTCCTCTCTTCCACCACTTTGTGGAGTGGATCAGTGTTCTATGCTAAAGATATATCGTGCTCTTATTCGATCAAAACTTGACTATGGATCACTGGTCTATGGTTCTGCCAGACCATCGGCCCTAAAGACACTGGACTTCAGTTATCATCAAGGACTTCGGCTCTGTACTGGGGTTTTCCACACTTCCCCAGTTCAGAGCTCATACATAGTCTCATGAACCTTCTTTGCACTTAAGCTGTTTGCAATTGTCTTTACCGTATGCTTCGAAACTTCTTTCCTTACCAAAGCATCCCACCTGGGGTTGTGTTTTCCTTCCTCGATGGGCCATACTTTTTCAGACCAGACCGTCTGCCATTGCTCCTTTTGGCCTTAGTGTCCAGGCACAGTTGGATGAATTGGTTCTGTCCTTAAATATCATTGCTGTATTCACTTGTCAGCCCATCCCACCACGGCTTATTACAGTCACCAAATGTGACTTTTATTTAAGTCATCTGAAAAAATCAGACACTCCCTATTGGAAATATTGTCTGTTATTTGCTGAACATCTTTTGAACCATTCTTATTTATACGGATGATTCAAAATCAGGTGACTGTGTGGGCTCTGCCATGGTTTGTTGTGGTTCAGTGGTTGCACACAAAATCCCCTCTACAGCTTCTGTGTTGACTGCTGAACTGTATGCCATTTCTCTTCCCTGGATCACATAGCAGCTAAGCAGTACTCAAACTGCACTATTTAAACTGACTTGCTTAGTTTTCTATTGGTCCTGGAATCGCTTCACGTTGTTCTCATCCTGTTCTCACCGATATTCAAAACCGACTAGGCCATTTCTCTTTACCATCTACTTCTATCCAGTTTTTCTGGATACCAGGCCACGTTGGTTTTGACGGGAACGGGCTCGCCGACACCGCAGCTAAATCTATCTGCTCTGGCACTATCACCACTGTGCCTGTTCCATACCTGGACTATGGTCCTGTATTCAAGGCTCGGCTCCGTACCAGCTGGAACTCGACTTTAAGTGAGCAACGTGAAAACAAGCTTTTCCAAATAAAACCCTATATTGGACTTTGGCCGTCTTGTTACCGAAAGGATTGGAAGGAGGAAGTTGTTCTAACTGGACTACACATTGGTCACAGTTTTTTAACTCATTGTTTTTTTTTATCTGGGACTGATGCAGCAATGTGTGGTCAGTGTGATACTCAGGCCACAATAAGCCACATTTTATTGTCTTGCTGTCGTTACGACTCTCAACGACGACACCATTTTAAATTATTTTGTCTCAAGGTTTATCCATAACATTAGACAGTGTTTTTGGTGATGGTGACACTGTCTATCTTACAAATGTTTTTAGTTTTTAAAGGCTATTAATGTTTCTCATGCTATTTAAGTTTTTAATTTATAAATTAGACCTTTTTTAATGTGATTCCCTTTTAAGAATCAAAGTACATTTGAAATAATAAAACGGTCATAACGTCAAATAACTCAGAACCAGGACTGGAAAAGCCAACTTCAGGTGACTGATGGTGGTTTTTCTACTTATCTGTTAGTTATCCTGGTGAGTTATGATAATTACAGTTATGCTAAAGAAAGTCCTTTGCAACTTGTATTACTGGGATTTTTCTCTTACTGCTGTAAACTAGATGTAAAAATTGGATTTAACGTAATTTTTGTTTCAAATTCAAAAACTAAACTTTATTTCGTTTTACCTAGATTTCTTTTATGAATTTTAATAATTTTACTTTAATTTTAATTTTTTACTGGATGTTTGGCGCAGACAGCTTAGTTTTTGTACAATAAAACTACAAACCAACCAAATAAATAATAGTAAAACCCTTCCTCTTCTCCTCAGTAGACAGATGTGGTATATCTTAACTACTGGTCAACATGTATTAATGTGGTATATCTTAACTACTGGTCAACATGTATTGTTGTGGTATATTTTAACTACTGGTCAACATGTATTAATGTGGTATATTTTAACTACTGGTCAACATGTATTAATGTGGTATATTTTAACTACTGGTCAACATGTATTAATGTGGTATATCTTAACTATTGGTCAACATGTTTTGTTGTGGTATATCTTAACTATTGGTCAACATGTTTTGTTGCCGTATATTTAAACTACTGGTCAACATGTTTTGTTGCCGTATATTTTAACTATTGGTCAACATGTATTAATGTGGTATATCTTAACTATTGGTCAACATGTTTTGCTGCCGTATATTTAAACTACTGGTCAACATGTTTTGTTGCCGTATATCTTAACTACTGGTCAACATGTATTAATGTGGTATATCTTAACTATTGGTCAACATGTATTAATGTGGTATATCTTAACTATTGGTCAACATGTTTTGCTGCCGTATATTTAAACTACTGGTCAACATGTTTTGTTGCCGTATATCTTAACTACTGGTCAACATGTATTAATGTGGTATATCTTAACTATTGGTCAACATGTTTTGTTGCCGTATATTTTAACAACTGGTCGAAATATACCAGTATTATATAAAAATAATGTTATTAGTGTACACAGGTTTTCCAAGAAGTCTGATCAAAAAGTTCTAACACTTCACTTTTATTGCAAAGAATAACGTACAAACATCAGTATTATATGTTATATCATTCAATAATATCCCCAGCTCATAATACATCAGTATTATATGTTATATCATTCAATGTAGTCTCCTTCGGCTGATACACACTTGTTCCAACATTCCTCCCAAGCAATGCTGGAAGACTCTAACTGTTATGTGACTAAGTTCTGTTTTCACATTGTTACTGATTGTTGAAATGCCATCAAATATTTTTCCTTTCAACTTACTTTTGACTTTTGGTTGCATAAAAAAAACATACAATGACTGATCGTGAGAATCGTGGTGCGTGGTATTACAGTAGTGGTATTACAGGAGAGGTATTACAGGAGTGGTATTACAGGAGAGGTATTACAGGACTGGTATTACAGGAGTGGTATTACAGGAGTGGTATTACAGGTATTACAGGACTGGTGTTACAGGAGTGGTATTACAGGACAGGAGTGGTATTACAGTGGTATTACAGTATTACAGGACTGGTGTTACAGGAGTGGCATTACAGGAGAGGTATTACAGGACTGGTGTTACAGGAGTGGTATTACAGAAGTGGTATTACAGGAGAGATATTACAGGAATGTTTTATTTTTCTGCCAACAGTTTTACAGAAGTAGTGTTACAGGAGTGGCATTACAGAACAGACACATCAGCATGTTGTCATGATGAAGGAACCAGTGACATGATCAACTTTGATTTTTTTATTACAGGAATTTTACATCTGAGCGACCGTCTCAGCATATTACTGGACGATGTCGACGGTCGACCAAGAACGTGGGTCATCTTTTACTGATTCCCGGCCATCTTGGAAGTGTTTTATCCACTGATAAACAACATCCTTACTTAATCAGTCATCACCAAAGGCAGTTCTTAACATTTTGAGGATTTCTGTTCCTCCTTTACCATTCTTTAGACAGAACACGATACAAACGTGTTTTTTTCGCACAAAACTTGATACAAACATGTTGTTCTTCTTTTCTGTCCAGTTATATTACGACAGGAACAAGATAAACGTCTGTCTTTGAACAAGTTTTTCATAACACAAATATAAGGTCTGGAGAAATGGCTTTGTGGGATAGATCACTATTTATACTTTGTAGACACCTCAGTGAAGCTCATGTCCTCTGTACTGGTACCTATAAGAAGTTGTTGATCAGATCTCGTACATCAATCTTCCAGTTGTAGCCATGTTGCATAAAATTCTGATATCAGTATATATATACATACACACAAACGTTTCAGTTTAGTTATGTTATTTTGAAATAATACCATTACACATACAAACACAAAGTTTTACAAGTGTTTAGACCGAACAAAAACACACTGTTTCACCGCACTAAACGTGTTTAAACCCGACGGAAACGCACTGTTTCACAGCACTACATGTGTTTCAACCCGACAGAAACGCACTGTTTCAACCCAGTCGAAATATTTATTTTTCTTTATTTTTCTCTCCGTGAGTTTGCTCCGTCGAGACGCAAATAGTTTTAAAAAGTGAAACCATGACAAACTATTAGTGTACATGAAATGAAACAGCACACAGGACTTGTTTATTACGAGTTTCTTTGAATGTCGATCGGACGTTTCTTTTCGTCAAGTTTTCAAGGTATAGGAACGTTTCCAAATAACAGGCATTATTTGTAATTCCCCTTAGCATCATGCTATGACACATTCTGTAGTTTTTCAGGTAGTAATTACACAGAAGTAGATTTGTTAGTAGTGATAACTAAAACTTCCCGGATAAAACGGTTGATGGAACATGTAAATTATTCACTTCTATTTCTGTATCTAAACAGAATAAAATCATCTAAGAACCATTGACTCTCTGTTACATTCGTGACTTTAATAATTCCTTAATAGTTTATATATAGTACTTGCACATAGTATGATGAGCAATAAAAAGTAAATTTAATGTGACGGTCAATCCCACTATTCGTTGGTGAAAAAGTAGCCCAAGAGTTGTCGGTGGGTGGTGATGACTAGCTGCCTTCCCTCTTGTCTTACACTGCTAAATTAGGGATGGCTGGCACAGATAGCCCTCGAGTAGCTTTGCGTGAAATTCGAAAACAAACAAACAAAGTCAGGTCGTGCGTCATGACTGCGTATCGTTTTGCGAATTAACCTGTAACTGTGTACCTTTTAAACAGGTGTGTTCAAACTATATTACCAAAAACTAATTTAAACAAATTATATTGTTGATGTTCTATAAATTGACGATTATCATACAATGATGCATGTTTGGGTGGGTTACTCAAGTGTTATGATTATTGGTGAAAAAATATCCAAATGTTCACGTACCATTATATCTCTATTAAATTCATTTTATTTGAAAATTATAGTAAAGTACCGTCAGTATGACCCACCTGGTGGTGGGATAGTAAAACTGTGTTTGTAAAGTACTGTCAGTTAGATTCACCTGGTGGTGGGATGGTAAAACTGGCTTTGTAAAGTACTGTCAGTATGACCCACCTGGTGGTGGGATGGTAAAATTGTCTTTGTAAAGAGTACTGTTAATATGATTCACCTGGTGGTGGGATGGTAAAAACTGTCTATCGTAATAATAAGGCAAAGAAAGAAGCCTAAAATTGAAAACCAATTTATAATAAAATGAATTTGGAATAAAATGAATTTGGAACATAGATTCACGTTCATGAACTGTACCGTTTTACACTCCAGGCACATTCAGTCTATAATCTTCTATAGCAACACTACCTGCTCTGTCTACGATATCTCTAAAACAAAATAATTTAAATATGACGTCACATTATGACGTCAAGTTATTTGGCAGACTATAGGTTCTTAGTTACCTAAAGATTACTGGTACTGAAGGGCTTCCTGTAATTTCGTTTCAAAGGTTGATGCAACAGAACTGCTTGGTAGAGCACACAGCCTGGGAACTTGATTATAAGGAAGTCTTCTACATTCGTAATTTGGGAATTTTTTATGTAGCTAACTTTATCTGGCTTGTTTAGTTTTCTTGTATTTTGGTTATATTAGATGTTTAGTAATCCGAATTAAGTTCGCGTTGTTTTAACCAAACGTTGTGTAAACCGGATTGATACACTTTAGGGTGAGGCCTGTATGTGTAAACTAGATTGATACACTTTAGGATGAGGCCTGTATGTGTAAACTGGTTTGATACACTTTAGGGTGAAACCTGTATGTGTAAACTGGATTGATACACTTTAGGGAGAGGCCTGTATATGTAAACCGGACTGATAAACTTCAGGGAGAGGCCTGTATGTGCAAACCGGGCCGACAAACTTCAGGGAGAAGCCTGTATGTGCAAACCGGGCCGACAAACTTCAGGGAGAGGCCTGTATGTGTAAACCGGACTGATAAACTTCAGGGAGAGGTCTGTATATGTAAACCGGACTGATAAACTTCAGGGAGATGCCTGTATATGTAAACCGGACTGATAAACTTCAGGGAGAGGCCTGTATATGTAAACCGAACTGATAAACTTCAGGGAGAGGTCTGTATATGTAAACCGGACTGATAAACTTCAGGGAGAGGCCTGTATATGTAAACCGGACTGATAAACTTCAGGGAGAGGTCTGTATATGTAAACCGGACTGATAAACTTCAGGGAGATGCCTGTATATGTAAACCGGACTGATAAACTTCAGGGAGAGGTCTGTATATGTAAACCGGTCTGATAAACTTCAGGGAGAGGCCTGTATGTGCAAACCGGACTGATAAACTTCAGGGAGAGGCCTGTATGTGCAAACCGGGCCGACAAACTTCAGGGAGAGGCCTGTATGTGTAAACCGGACTGATAAACTTCAGGGAGAGGCCTGTATGTGTAAACCGGACTGATAAACTTCAGGGAGAGGCCTGTATATGTAAACCGGACTGATAAACTTTAGGGAGAGGCCTGTATATGTAAACCGGACTGATAAACTTCAGGGAGAGGCCTATATATGTAAAACCGGACTGATAAACTTCAGGGAGAGGCCTGTATATGTAAACCGGACTGATAAACTTCAGGGAGAGGTCTGTACATGTAAACGGAACTGATAAGCTTTAGGGAGGGGCCTGTATATGTAAATCTGATTTCATCGCTCTGTATTCCAGCTTTCAGGGCAATGATTCCTGATGTTATGTTCACAAACCCATTTGTGGTTTCAGTGAGAAAATAGGGAGCTGTCAAACATTTAATAGCTTTTTCAAACTAGAGATAAACCCAAAGTTAAAATGTATTTTAATTAAACATATCCAGATTATAAACGTGTATTATACACGTGTAAAAGGCAAATATTGATCTTGTCTGGCATTTTGTTGAAGACATTTACAGATTTTAAACGTTAAAGAAACAGTTTGAGAAGCTCCACAGTGTCGTGTATGGAGTTATATATATCCATGATTACAAAGAATCTCTAGTATGTTTAGAGTGAGGTCTAGGTGGCCATCCTTACAAGGAATCTCTGACGTCTTCAACTTGGACTCCTGATGTCCACTCTTATAAAGAAACCCTCACATATTCGACAGTTTCCTCATCCGGACCCAATTGGACGTTTTTCAAACGACGAAGAAATGAGGTGTAGAAGGATTCTAATATTCATTGGTTGTTTTCTTTTCACCCTCAATACGTCATCTGCACTGTTGGGCTACGTAACATAGCAAAGATTCATGTCCATTATCTTTAAGTGCAAGTTACAAATTTCACTAAATGATTCGCTGTTAAGTGAGCCTTGAAAAATGTATCATCCTTATTTCGGTTTTAGCTGAACTTGCATACGTTGAAAGAAATAGCTTTCTACGCTTGTTGTGTGAGAGCAAACCCAGAAACCCAGCTTCCTTGGATGTTTGAGGTATTTAAAAAGAATATTTGCTTGAAATAACAAATAAGAAATTTATTTTCCTTTCCTTTTGGCTGAAATTTTACAGTCAATCAAATGTCAGTCTGAAGTACTACCCACTGGGAGGAGGCTGTTACGTAAACAGTTCTCTTATATAAAACCTTTTCATAAATACGAGAAGTCATGACAAAGTAGCGACAGAGAAACGGAAATCTGCAAGATGTAACCACGTGAAACGTGGAAGATGCACGTTTTATTAAAAATTGTTTATTTTATTTTGTTTCAGAAAGATACGTGTCAAAATAATTTTATGAAGAGCAGCTCAACATTTGGATGTGACAAGTTATAACTTGAAGACGGAGCTCGAGACTTACACGCAGTCTACAAACAACTCATCGGGACATCCCCCCAGATACTTGTTTGTAGATAACACGATATTCTCTTATTTGTTAACTTGGTTTGTGTCATACCTTTTGGTATTTCTGTGGGAGTCATGCCAACAGTGCGAACTAGAACGTAATACACGTATTTCGCAATTTCTGATTAGAGTAAATGGAATATTATCTTTGAATGATATATACGGTCTGGAAGCTGTTTCTTTACACATGTTCTCTCAACAACAACTACATCACACGAACATGTGTGTCAACACACATGTACTTATGCATCAAGCTCTTTGAGCAACGTAATTTGTGGCGTTGTATGAGATACACATTTACGTTTCCAGGGGCGTGTCGGGAAGATATCAGCCCCCTTCAACAGACTTCATTCAATTTTTAATTGTTTTTAATCGCAGGATTTTTATTGAATGGCAAATAAAAATATCCTTTTAATTTCTTCAGTTAGCAATGCAAGTAAATAATTCTGGAAACATCGAAATATTTGGTTGTTTGTTTTTGAATTTCGCGCAAAGCTACTCGAGGGCTATCTGGGCTAGCCTTCCCTAGTATAACAGTGTAAGACTAGAGGGAAGGCAGCTAGTCATCACCACCTACTGCCAACTCTTGGGCTACTCTTTTACCAACGAATAGTGGGATTCGCCATCATATAACAACGCCCCCACGGCTGAAAAGACGAGCATGTTTGGCGCGACGGGGATTCGAACCCACGATCCTCAGATTACGAGTCGCACGCCTTAACACGATTGGCCATGCCGGGCCAACATCGAAAGAAAAATGTCACACTTGGTCATTATTAGTTTGTAACTACGTTTGGTGTTTGACACAAATTCTCATGTTAGTTACTGGTTAGATTTAACGGTCAGGTATAAAGTGGGAAAATCGTAAGTGTGTCTTCATGACCTAAAATATTACAAGTATCGTCTCTCCTGCCGGGGCCGGCATGGCCAAGCGTGTTAAGGCGTGCGACTCGTAATCTGAGGATCGTGGGTTCGAATCCCCGTCGCGCCAAACATGCTCGCCCTTTCAGCCGTGGGGGCGTTATACAGTGACGGTCATTCCCACTATTCGTTGGTAAAAGAGTAACCCAAGAGTTGGAGGTGGGTGGTGATGACTAGCTGCCTTCCCTCTAGTCTTACACTGCTAAATTAGGGAAGGCTAGCGCAGATAGCCCTCGAGTAGCTTTGTTCGAAATTCAAAAAACCAAACATGTTTGCCCTTTCAGCCGTGGGGCGTTATAATGTGACGCTCAATCCCACTATTCGTTGGTAAAGGAGTAGCCCAAGAGTTGGCGGTGGGTGGTGATGACCAGCTGCCTTCCCTCTAGTCTTACACTACTAAATTAGGGACGGATAGCACAGATAGCCCTTGAGTAGCTTTGTACGAAATTCAAAAACAAACAAACAAACTCCCTGCCGGTGTATTGAACTTGTTGCACCAACAAACGTTATATAATAACAATTAAGTCTTTCTTCTTCTCCACTTTGTATTAAATTAATATCTAGACACATCTTACAAAAGCAAGATCAAAGCACGAATGTGGCACCACCTCGTGGTAAACAAAGATATTTCGGTCAAGTTTTTTCACATTTTATAAATATACGTATTTGAAAGCCCTCCAGTGGCTCAGCGGTACGTCTGCGTACTTACAACGCTAAAATCTAGGTTTCGATACCAATGGTGGACAGATCCCAAATATAGCCCATTGTGTAGCTTTGTGCTTAATTCAAAACGACAACAACAACGTATTTGAAAAAAAAAAAATGTTTATACAAAAATTTCAATACCTTAGATTGATATACATTACAGGGTCTTAAAGCGTACCGTTAGGTTGGCCTTGAAACATGTTAGACTGATGTATGATACAGGCCTTCCAACGTTCCGTTATGCTGGTTGTGAAACACGTTAGAAAGGTATACGACACTGGCCTTTCAACGTTCTCTTATGTTGGCTCATACCGTCAAAGATAAAATTTTAACGGTTGCACTCAACAGTAGACACAAAATAACGTCATATACGAAGTTAATTGGGCCACTACGTCTAGTAGCACAACAGCAAGTTTGTAGACTTATGAAGTTAAAAATTTGTTTTTCATGCCTACTGTGGGCAGAATACAGTAAACCCTTTGTGGGCAGAATACAGATAGCCCATTGTGTAGCTTCGAACTTAACAACAAATCACACTCTCACCTTTTAAGAATTTAGTGCAACTGTAGTCTATTTCTGAATTGGTAATGCGCTCCCTAGTGGTCAGTATTAGTTATATTGAAAATAATATTTTATTTTTCTAGTTTGTTATATGTTATTATTCTTCAAACGAGTTATTCGTCTGTTGACCGGTAAACACTATTATTTCTTTTCAGTTGAGATTTCGTAGTTGTCGTGGGTTAGTTAATATAATTTTAACAGCGTAACATTGTATAAAGTTCAAATTACTATTTCTTTCAGAATAATATAATACGATATTTTAAATGTAACATGCAATTCAGAGTTTATACATTAAACAAATGTAACTTATATATCGGAACAATTGGATTTCACATATCAGGAATGTATAGCACTGTAAAAAATATATCGAATTATAACCATGAATTTATTATAAATATGCTTTAATTTTCAATATATCTATACCTTGTGTTCGAGTTTATAAAATAACTGTTTGTTTGTAGTTAAATACAAAATTACACAATGTTCATCACGAGCATCGAAACCGGTTTTCAGCGCTGCAAGTCCACAGCTGTGCCAATAAATAATTATTCTTTAATATGGAAGATTTATTGAGTTTCGTAAAGTTTAATGGTTTATTAAAAATCAGTCTGATGTAAGGAATAATTATGGTATGACAAAAAGTTGGAATTTATTGAAATCAAATCGGCATGTTTACAAAGAAACAATGGGTCTTTAAATTCACAGTTCGGTAAGTTAAACACTAGGTCACACCCAGCCCGTGAACAGAAAGGATAATCTTCACAGTGTTTCACCATCCTAAGTTACATACAATCATGTTTTATGCTTGGTTTAAATCTATCTTTACCTGTACAAAATGGCGTTGGATCTTATTATGAGAAACAAAACAGGTCAAGCTTTTTATTGTTGTGCACAGGTGATAAGCATGTAACACGACCAACCTGTTTCCTAGGCTGTTACGCACCACAATGACATCCTAAAGTCACCACCAGGGGAACTAGTGCAATAAATAACATTTAACTTGATAATTGAGAGGAGCCATTTAAATTGTGTGTGTTTCTTTTAGCGCAAGCTTCACTGTTTTCTATCTTCTCTCTGTCCACCACGGATTGTAGCGAATTAAGTCTATAAACTTAATGTTGGCCCTTTTGTTACAAGTGTTACTGGACTTGCTTCAACCGAGTTCTATTATTGATGTCTCTTTTTCACGGATTTGTTGTTAAGCATCAACCTACATAAAGCATTACCTGCGCCCACCACGGGTATCGAAACCAGGATTTTAACGTTACAAGCCTTCATACTTACTGCTTATTCGCTGGGATAAGAAACAAGTAATTGTATGGCGTCTTACTTCAAAGAACTTAGAGAACACCGTACTTTTGCTCAGCAGCATAACCTCATTAACCTTAAATAGCAGGTCCAATAATAACACATAACCTCACAGGTGTGTTTTTTTTTTTAAATTTCGCACAAAGCTACACGAGGGTTATCTGCGCTAGCCGTTCCTAATTTAACACTGTAAGACTAGAGGGAAGGCAGCTAGTCATCACCACCCGCCGCCAACTTTTGGGTTACTCTTTCACCAACGAATAGTGGGATTGACCGTACATTAAACGCCCCATGGCTGAAAGGGCGAGCATGTTTGGTGTGACGGAGATTCGAACCCGAGACCCTCATATTAAGAGTTGAGCGCCCTAAACACCTGGCCATGCCAGCCCCCTCACAGTAGTGAAGGTTATTAAAACTTTTAACCATAAAAATCAGATAACGTAACCGGTGATAGGGGCATCAGAGATAACCCATTCTTTAGCTCTATGTTTGATTGTGCAATGTTGAAATGTTTGTAATAAGTTTTAGTAAGATTTTTCTGAAATAAACTTATCATTGATATGTCTGAAGTAGTAACTACTTGATGCCTAAGAAATATCCTGCCAGTTCGTTCATATTCGAGCAATATAAAGAAATTACAACGCCAGAATCAGGGGTTCGATTCCTGTCAGTGGACTCAGCAGATAGCCCAATGTAATTTTGCTATAAAACACACAAACACGTACCAAGTGCTTTAAATGAGACGTTTTTTAAATGCAATCAAACTACACGTGAACATTCCATTATGCACTTGACCTATGCACGAGGACACTTCCGTTGCAACTGATTGGACTGTGTTGATCATACACTTATATAGATCTAGTTTATAGTCATTATGTCGTTTACGAGTAGGTGTTAAAACTTGTAACACTTTAATTATGTATACCTAAAGAGTAATGCTCATTTTACTATCTCAACCTAAGCCTCGTTGCCTTGTACATGTTCATATATCGAGTTACCGCTGCTTTGTGCGTGTACTGGGAGCTAACGACTCCACGAGGGCACATCTGAAACTCTTTGTGGTAGTCAAACAGAACTAATAGCCGTCAAAAGTGAAAACTTAAAACCCAGAACGACATTAAGGTCAACAGTTATATACATTTTTATGTTAACGAGGCGATGTTAATGTAATTTATATTTTACGGCCACACAACGCAAAAAAATATTTAGGTCGAAATTTTCCAAGCGACCTTGTAATGAGAATCGAGGCACAACAAAAATATTTTATTTTAAACACATCCACTGTATTATATAGATATAAAACAACATTATTTCAACACTTAATATTTCAGCCTTTATTTAAAATAAGAATCATACACCAGGTGGGGACACCACGACTAGTTTCGTTGCTTGCCTACTACTCACATTATGTCTTTCTTTTTTTATCTCCTATTTCTAATTTTTACTCTAGTTCACAAACCACAATCCTTGGTTAAACGCTTTCCAGTGTTAATTTAACAAACTGTATATTATAATCAGTACAGCACATAAATAAACAACCCATAGTTGCTAATGTCGATTGGAGTAGTAACAATAGGCTTAAGTAAACCACCAAATATTGTTCACGATATTTTGTTTTACTCAAAACAGCAGTGGTCGTCTTGAAGCACAATAGTTTGTCCTACAATGTGAGTTTAAAGAGTGAAGCTGAAGTAGGATATAGAATTTCTTCGAACTGATCCAAAAGCTTTTTAGGGACTTTTTTTCTCTTTGCATGTACTTAGATACCCCTTTTATTGTAACATCTGTTAATGAAGCACCTACTATCACAGAATGATCAATGGACTACAATTTATTTATGTTGTTTTTGGTCTCTGAAATTGGAACTATTTGTACTACACTCTTATGTTCAAGTGTAATTTTTTATTACATGACCAACATATGTCATCCACTTCATCTCATCCCAAATTTTCCCAATTCTAATTAAGTACAGTAATCCATCAGGTCCTCTACAACTCCATATGACACTGGTGGTCTTCCATATGACACTAGTGGTTTTCCATATGACTTTAGTGGTCTTTCATATGACACTGGTGGTCTTCTATATGACACTAGTGGTCTTCCATATGACACTGGTGGTCTTCCATATGACACTGGTGGTTCTCCATATGACACTGGTGGTTTTTCATATGACACTAGTGGTCTTCCATATGACACTGGTGGCCTGCCATATACCCAAAAATATAATGTTATGAATGTAGTTTGAAGTCAAACCTTTTAACTCTTATGGTGGTATAATCAATAACTCTTATGGTGGTATAATCAATAACTCTAATGGTGGTATAATCAATAACTCTTATGGTGGCATAATCAATAACTCTAATGGTGGTATAATCAATAACTCTTATGGTGGTATAATCAATAACTCTTATGGTGGTATAATCAATAACTCTAATGGTGGTATAATCAATAACACTTATGGTGGTATAATCAATAACTCTTATGGTGGTATAATCAATAACTCTAATGGTGGTATAATCAATAACTCTTACATCTCATCAAGGTTTATTAATGCTGCGTCGTATCTTGTTCTCCGACATTCTGATTTGTTTATATCTTTTTGCCAAATAGAACTAGTAAGTGATGACAACAGTAATATCAGGCTATGTACTTCAAGCAAAACACAGCACCAATCTTTTCATCACAAGTATAGATAATTAAGTCTGTGATTCTTACACTCCTAGTTGCAATGACTGCTATGCATTGTTTATTCAGGTGGGTGACATAAACTCAGCACTAAACTCAGCCAGGTTGGAAAATACACAGTAATTATTATCCCATCACTAAGACTGAATCACATGGATCTGTGCTTAGAATTAACAGTAGTGATTAGTTACTATATTATACGCCGTTACCTTTCAATGAAAATAACAATAAATAAATATTACATACGTATCGAGTAAGTAGTCCCAGCTCTGTCGTCTCTGAAAATGCGAAATAATAAACAACAATACTCTAATGTTGCATGTAGTAAGAATGAAAAATACGTTAAACAAAATATATAAAACCTTTCACTACAACTCTTATCTAGTTGTATTATAAAACAAGCACATGGCTCTGGATGACCACACGAAGTACCAAGTTAAGTTACTTTTTCTGTGTATATGTGTGTCTATTACCTTATAGCATAAACACGTCGGGCTATCTTCTGTGTGGACAGGTGAAAATCGAAATATTAATGTTAGCATTGTAAATGGGAAGACTTAACGCTGCAGTATAGGGAGACTAGATTTTTGGCAAAAACCAAACATAACACGGTAGGCATCTAGAAAATAGAAACTTCTATAAAAAGTCATAATACACAGTAAGGAACAAGAAGTGTTCATACGGCAAAAAAAGTAACCATAAAAATTAATGAAATATATCACATGAAACTTGCGAAGTGTTGTCTTTTATTGTTGACAGACCTTCGTCTTGACACCGGATAGTTAAATGATAAGTGTATCACATCAACAAGTTGTAAACTTGTGAAGTGTTGTCTTTTATTGTTGATAAAGTAGTAAGGGTTAATAAGTTACAATAAACCAATAAGTAATTATTCTTCTGGTCTAGAAGCTATGAACACATTAATCTATAACTTGGAGAATGTACATGTTTTATTGGATCACCAGTCAGGTTATTTATACGAAGGAAACTATTACACTTACAGTTCAAATATAAATAATTTTGTGTGGATGTCGTCGATAAATACTAATGTTCGTCTTCCGTTTTGAAATATTCTCTGATGAATATACAAAAATGAAACTAATTTTGTCCCTGTTGTTCCTTTCTGTATACTAATTTTGTCCCTGTTGTCCTTTTCTATAAACTAATTTTATCCCTGTTGCCCCTTTGTGTAAACTAATTTTGTCCCTGTTGTTCCTTTCTGTAAACTAATTTTGTCCCTGTTGTCCCTTTGTGTAAACTAATTTTGTCCCTTTTGTCCCTTTCTGTAAACTAATTTTATCCCTGTTGTCCCTTTGTGTAAATTTATTTTGTCCCTGTTGTCTGTTTCTGTAAACTAATTTTGTCCCTGTTGTCTGTTTCTGTAAACTAATTTGTCCCTGTTGTCCCTTTCTGTAAATTAATTTTGTCCCTGTTGTCCCTTTCTGGTTTTCGTTACCAGTATCTTTCTGTGTTAGCCGTCTATTGTTGTGTTAAAAGTTTATTGTTGTTTCAGTAGGTTGTTGTGTTGTTAGCAGTTTCTTTTTCTATCAGTGTGTTTTTATCTTAGCAGTCTACTGGCGTGGATCTGATGTTGTACTATTATTTTTAATTACATTAGACAAACAACATTGTTATGTACAGAAGAATAAATTATGTTGACGCTGAACCGATTAATATGGTAAATATATAACGCTTTGGATGTGTTTAGTCATGTTTAAATTTACTGTCTCGATGAAAGATTAGTGATGTTGACTGGACACTTTTCTAGTGGTTAGATAAGTGCTTAGTTGGAGTTTAGTTTAATTCTTTAGTCACGTACAAGAGAGGATGGAGTTCCAGGCGTCAGAATGTTAAGTAGTCTATGTCCTTGCAGAGGGTGCGTTATAACCTTGTCTGGGGATTCGCTACACAGAGACACTTTAGCTGTGGGTGAGGGCCACAGAGAACGGGAGGAACTACGTTTTGCTGGATTATGAATACTAAATACCGAGTCGTTAGCTAAACTCAGTAATCAAATAGCGAAATCTTTGTTTTATAACAGAGGGAAACTTCTACCTTGGAATATTTAGTTTTTTAAAACAATATTTTTTTTCTTCTGACTCTTCGCCTCTGTCCGACGTAAAATGTTTGTAGTTGTGGGGTGTCAGGTAGTTGAACGGGTTCAAAACAGGTTTGCGTTAGTTTCATTTTGAGGACATTTAAAACATGTCGGTGAAAAGGTCTCCGATGCAGAAATTGAAGAAATTGGAATAAATCTTTTGTGAATATGAATTTTTGGAGGAAAAAGATAGTTTTCAACAATGATACCTAGCGATTAAAAAAAGGAAACAAAGTAATGTTTGTTAGTTAATATGAGATTATATGGTTTAGGGACAATATTATTTTTGAAAACATTTACCAACTTGGATTCGTTTATTGATAATTTAGTTTGTTAAATTTATTTTTTTAAAACAATGTTACATCCGTGGTCAGGCCCGGCATGGCCAAGTGTGTTAAGGCGTTTGACTCGTAATCCGAGGGTCGCGGGTTCGCATCCCCGTCGCGCTAAACATGTTCGCCCTTTCAGCCGTGGGGGCGTTATAATGTTACGGTCAATCCCACTATTCGTTGGTAAAAAAGTAGCCCAAGAGTTGGCGGTGGGTGGTGATGACTAGCTGCCTTTCCTCTAGTCTTACACTGCTAAATTAGGGACGGCTAGCACAGATAGAGCTCGAGTAGCTTTGTGCGAAATTCAAAAACAAACAAACAACACTTTACAGTCTAATTCTGGCTGCTTTATATTGCATAAGAATTATATTTAACAACTAGCTGCTTAGCAAACATGTCTGTAAAGGTACTAAGTATATATATATTTGTGAGTGTGTGTGTAAGGGTTCTTAGTATATAATTGTATGGGTAATTAGTATGGTATGTTGAGGTACTGACAACACTTAATGCATCTCTTAACGACACGTTCTGGCATCGACCATTGATATTTGTTTTTCGAATTACGAGTCGCACGCCTTAACACGCTTGGCCATGCCGGGCCTAACTGTAAAGTAACACACACACACTATGTTTAAAAGTTTACGAGTCAGACTGTGTGGTTTGATTGTTAGGATATGACGTTGCAATGGTTAAACAAAGTCATGAAGGTGCAATTCCGCTTGTTACAAAATTGAAACCAAGTACATGAGCTCGTATAAGTAGATAATAAAGATTATTTGGTCATATATGTGTAACTTTATTTTTATTAATGACTTTGGAAGATCCTTAATTATTAGTCCTCATTTTAAGAATGAAATAAAAGATTAAAACACTTTTTACCCTAGGACTAAAGTTAGGCTTCGTAACATAGCTTGTCTCATATGTGTTGGAGCATAACAGCTTGGGTTTATTACGTAACATAATATATTTTAACAGGAAAATGCACGACACAGTGTTTGAACTCATTGTATCAAACGGTTAAAGCTTGAAACAAACAATTTTCAGGAAGTGAGCCAAGAGAAACAATAAATACAAGCGTGTGAAAACTAGGCCTAAATCTTCGTAAGCTTAATACATTGAACAGACTAATATAAACCCATCAATGTTACATTTTAAAGGAATAAAAAAATTTGGTTTGAATTTCGCACAAAGCTACACGAAGGTTATCTGCGCCAGTCGTCCCTAACTTAGCAGTGAGAGACTAGAGGGAAGGCAGCTAGTCAACACTACCCACCGCCAACTCCTGGGCTATTCATTTATCAACGTATAGTGAGATTGACCGTCATATTAATTTCTTCCACGATTGAAAGGGCTAGAATGTTCGGTGACGGACACTCGAACCAACACCCCTCATATTGTGAGACGAGCTCTCTAACCTCCAACCAGGCAAATTAAGAAGAAAAACAAACAAAGAAAGCAACTTCAATGAAGAGACAAAATTTGATGACTGTCAACATCCAGAGTTAAGCCTAATTTATGTTGGTTAAGGTGATCTGAGTTAAGCCTATATGGTACACAGTAAGCCTTTTAATGTTTCATTTCAAATGAAGACTTGTTAAACTTATTAAAATATGAAACTAAAGCACGTGTGAAGCTTAGATTTTTTAACACAGTTTTCATATGTGATCTAAAATATTTGTACGAATCAGTACTTGTGTGGCTGATGAAGTTTTGGTCCAACCTAAGTGCCTTATCCTGATCGTCCATACAAGTTTAGAGGGATACTGGATGACTCATGACGATACTTGGGTTTGAAGGAAGTGGCGGCACCTACTGGGCATCACCACGACACGGGCAGTAACAGATGAGTTGCTAAAAATATATATGTAAAAACGGCTGGTTTGGGTTGAGAAATTTTTTTTATGCAGAGGAGCGAACAACATTTCGACCTTTTACGGTCATCGTCAGGTTCAGATGAGTTACTATATCTGATGCTGGAGAGAGTTGTACATCTTCACTCTTACATCTTCTGATAGATGATGACCTGACGCCTGCTTTAACTAAGTGAGTAGAGAAATTCTTCGTAGGAAGATTTGAAAACAGTATAAACTGCTTCATTCCATTTTTTTTTATGTCGCTATATACTTTCAGATTCTGTAAGTTGGATGATCAGTTCGATCACGAGTTTTACGACAGAAGAAATAATTTATATGTTATCTGTGATAGTGAGTCAGTAGACACAATAGTGGGATTGATGGTTATTTATAACGCTCCCACAGCTGAAAGGGTTACCTTGTTCGGTGTGATGGGGATTCGAGCTCACAACATCCTAAGCCATGCCAGATCGCAGGGGTAAAAATAAAACATACAACTGGGTAGCTTTAAACGTGTTTCTATAATAAAATACTAGAAATACGTGTTTGCGAATTTTCCACACTAATGAGATAAAAAAGACAAACACGATGGTTTTATGTTTTAATTGTCCATTTAAAATGTTGCTTGGTACGTGTAGCTAAGCCTTTTACTTGAAGGGCGTGGTTTAGAAAGAGGGAACAGAGACTAGAGACAGAAACGATCCTTTGTTATGCATAACACATCAAGTTATGATAGATTTCACGTGTTAACCTGGGAGTCTTTTAAATCGTCTCTGAATGAAGCTTTGTTTGGCTATAAGACTTGACAACCACCTGAATGTCCTTGGGAACTGCTGACCCTGGTTCTAAAGAGTTCCAAACACGACACAACGACGAGCCTTGCGGGGGCGTTTATATTTCGTGGCCCTAAGCTAATAGGGCGGATGCTGTTGCCTTCGAGCGATCTTTTGTCGCAAGGTGTATCTAGATGATAAAAGGGGGAGCCACTTATCTGAAATTCTGTGTGTACTCTGGTTGGTCAGAATGATGCTTACTACACTTCCAGACTTTCACCTCTTTTAACAAATCTTTTGGCCAACATGCGACCATTTATGATGACGAGTTACAAGTAAACGTGTTTTACTTATGGACAACGTCCTAACGTAACTGTCCATCTAGTAAAGAAGCAGCAAAACGTGAGAACTCACGTGCAGTATAATGATTTCTGAAGACCATAGCAACCAAAAGCCACACTTCCTACCGTCTCTACGCCTTATTTTTAAAGGAATGGTATGTTGTAAGTTTGTGGTTTTTAACAAACTGATTTGAGTGGGCCATACTGAGTCGAGATGTAGAAAGTTCACGTAAGAGAAAGATGAAAATGTTTTAAACCTAACAGTTTGTTTACAGCAAGTTCCGTTAATATTAATAAATGAAGTAATCGTAAAAAGAATATAATGTTTCTTTCCTTCCAATAAGAATGCAACGTGAAAAGAGCACATCTGGATTTTTGCTGATCTGTCTTTTTTTCGTATTCAAGGTGCAATACCACGTATATCAAAAACGTATACGCTTTTATCAAACGTTCGTTTCTTCATATTATCAGTAACGTACTGTTAAAAGAATAATTCTGTATTTATTTCCACGTTCTTTTCTTCATATTGTCAGTAATGTAATGTTGAAAGAATACTTGTGTATTTATTCCACGTTCTTGTCTTCATATTATCAGTAATTTAACGTTAAAAGAATATTTCTGTATTTATTTCCACGTTCTTTTCTTCATATTGTCAGTAATGTAATGTCAAAAGAATATTTCTGTATTTATTTTCACGTTCTTTTCTTCATATTGTCAGTAATGTTATGTTAAAAGAATACTTCTGTATTTATTTTCACGTTCTTTTCTTCATATTGTCAGTAATGTTATGTTAAAAGAATACTTCTGTATTTATTTTCACGTTCTTTTCTTCATATTGTCAGTAATGTAATGTTAAAAGAATTCTTCTGTAGTTATTTTCACGTTCTTTTCTTCATATTGTCAGTAATGTTATGTTAAAAGAATACTTCTGTATTTATTTTCACGTTCTTTTCTTCATATTGTCAGTAATGTAATGTTAAAAGAATTCTTCTGTAGTTATTTTCACGTTCTTTTCTTCATATTGTCAGTAATGTAATGCTAAAAGAATTCTTCTGTAGTTATTTTCACGTTCTTTTCTTCATATTGTTAGTAATGTAATGACAACCTTTCTTCTGTATTTATTTCCACGTTCTTTTCTTCATATTCTCAGTAATATGAAAGAGGAATAAACTGATTGTTTTAGTTTTCTTTTTTTCCATTAATTTTCTTCTTTGTAAATCTGTTTTGATGGTTTAGTTTAAAACTTACTTTCTAGTTTTGTACTTTTACTGAAGTTATCAGCTTATTACTTTCTTTTCTGACGTGTATATGTTTGAGAAACGTCTGATTGTTTGGTGTATTTCAATCAATTAAAATTCATTATTTTCTTCGAACAAAATGTTTTCCCTCAGTTTTTGTCGCAATATCTATTTATTTAACAAACTATTTTTGTTTTATATTTGATAATTATGCTTTATATCTATATCTATATTTACTTGTAGATAGAAAGAAAAGTGAAGAATCTTTGTAGTTTACAATTGGTTGTTTTTTTTTTAGGGTTAACTCGTTCAGTAAATCGTCTTTTCTGTAAACTGCATCTCCCGCGTATGCTTCACAACTCCATTTTTGCATTAGGTTTAGTACTAGATGTGCCTAACAAAAAATAAATGGGTCCTTCTCGTGGCTGTGGATGATCGAATCCTGACACAGCTAAGTAAACACCTGGGTTCAAGTAGAGTTTCCTAGAGATACTTCGTGCAATCAACAAACTTTAAAAGGTGCTACATTCTGTGCTCCTCTCTCAAGCTCTGGAATTATTAAATTGTTTGATATTGTTTCTTTTCAAACATTTGAGAAAGATTTTTTTGTCGTCGGGACTCTTAATGTGGTGGCTACCTTTGCTTGTATTATGGAACTCCCTGTTTATTATTGTTTAGTCGAAACTGTTTTAATTCCAGCAGATTTCCTTATGAAGCAACTTTAGTATTCCACACCCTTATTTAGGCTTAACAAGCTTAGAAGAAGGGAACAATTCGTTATTGAAACTTAACATCCTTCCAACCACCTATATAAGTTATTAAGCCTAAAATAATGAATATATGCTTGAATTATTTACCAGAACAAGAAGTCGAATTTATTGGACATAAACACAATAATTCATTAATAACTAAAATATTAATTGTCTAATTTTATTAAATCAGGTACTAACGGATTCATTTATTAATTTTATTTCGAAAATAGAATGAAATTACAGTTTTCACTAGTGATCTAGGTTTAATATAGACATTTCTATATGTGACATGGATACTTGAAATGTAGGTACTTCTATTTGTAACGTGCCCACTTTTATATGTAACATGAACACTTGTGTGCCAGTTTTATAGTTGTGGTTCTGTCTATGAAATAAAAAATTCACCATATTTCTCTATATTTATCATATGCTCCCATCTATATCTTAGAGCAGTTAGGTTGTTCCATAATTTTGGGCAAGCCTTATATGCGCTGTATGTTCACAGCCATCCCTAATTTTGAACTGGTAGAGTAGAGGGTAGGTAGCTAGTCAATAGGACCACCCACCAACTCTTGGACTACTTCTGTTTGATGAGAGCCTCTTTTACAAAGCAACTACAGACTTTAAGTTCTGAGGAACCAAAGTCCTCTGTATTTGTGTTGTGTTTTTTTCACTTAAGTAGTGTGTTGGTGTGTTTATTCAGATTTCTAAGAAGTGAGCCTTTACTTTATATTGGGAGTAACTTGGTAATTAGAAGAGTGAACTCTTTAGTTGAATACCTAAAGACATTGAAAAACCATTAGACTAGACGAATAAAACATCTTGTCTTCTATTTGTTCTCACTAGGTGGTTGTGTGATCAAGTGTATGCTTACGTGAATCGTCTGATAGATAAATAGTCAAAAAATTGTAACATCTGTATTTATTTAAAGAACTGTAGAGACAGAACACAAGAATCTGGTGCAGTACCCAGACACACCAGTTCTGACTTTCTGGACGCTTATCTGTGGAAGTTTTACCAAAGCATTTCCTACCACATTTCCGTACAAAACTTAAACTTGTATGTTAAATATGAATGTCAATTATACACAAATAAAAAATTTTAGTTGTATATGTTACTGAAGGTAGTAAAAATGTAGTTAATGTTTTAAAAATTATCAAATGTTCTGAAGAGAAATTCACTCTATAGACGTTTCCTATAAACAAAAGAAGACCTAGAAATATTTTATTACAAAGGTCGTATACATTTTTTAAACCTGTATCTCAAACCAAAACTTCCGGGAATTTAACAGTAGAGGAATTACTATCTAAAGAGCTATTTTATTAAGTTGCTTTGGATAAATGTTCTGTTAACTGTTGAACTGTGTTTCAAGGATTATGAAATACGGTTACTATGTTTATATTATTAAGTGTGGCCGGGTGTCACTATATTTTTATTATTAAGATAAAATTGTAAAATAAGTTATTCACTACTTCATTATTATTCTGTGTCTATGTTTGAGTGTGTGTTTTCTTATATCAAAGCCATATCGGGCTATCTGCTAAGTCCACCGAGAGGAAAAGAATCTCCATTATTATTCAATTAATAAGATACTACATTTCACTCAATATATTGGAAAGTAAGTAAGAGGAAACACCAGTTAACTTTAGTTTTTTTTTTAGAGCAAATAATGGCTATTCAAAAATTCTTAGTTTCATTCCAACGTTCAGTCAGTATTTAGATTGAATGCCATTTAATAATATCAGTCTTAAAATTCTTTGCACAGATATTTGTAGCCACTTTGTCTCTGACTCTGGGATTAGAAATACGAGGAGAAATTATTCGTGGATATCCATGCATACGTCGTTTGAATCAATTGTACTGTCCAACTCCAGGAAACAAATATCCGAAGTGAGTGTTTAGTTAAAAATTCTTTCAGAAATGATTTTTATGTGTTGTCTTAATCAGGCTTTCAGTAAGAAAAACAGTTTACTTTTATCACTAAAAGTTATTGTTTCCTGTTAAGGTAACAATGTAATAATGCCTAACATGGAAAAGTTATTGTTTCCTGTTAAGGTAACAATGTAATAATGCCTAACATAGAAAAGTTATTGTTTCCTGTTAAGGTAACAATGTAATAATGCCTAATATGGAAAAGTTATTGTTTCCTGTTAAGGTAACAATGTAATACTGCCTAATATGGAAAAGTTATTGGTTTCTCTTAAGGTAATTGTTAGATATACAAGACTGTTCAAGTTTATTGCAAGTGTTGTGACTTATATGGTTTAAATATAACTCGAATGTTAAGTTTAGTTAAATTTAGAAGCGATAGTTTATCGATGGTTTGTTTAAGTAACTATATACGAATCATTCATTGTGTAGTTTAATTGTTGTGTTATTGTGTCATGATACTAGAACTTTCCAAATTTTCTGGTTGTTTTAGTTGATAAATAGTGAATCATTATATCTCTTAGTGTGTAGAACATTCTAGGCCTCTGTCGGGTTATAAATATGCGTCTAAAATGTAATTCGGGTCAGTTAGCGAGCTAGTTAGATCTAGACTATTTGATTGTGAGTTTAGCCATAAAGAGCATATAGTGACGATTTCTAAAGAAATATAACAGATTGTGTTGTGTTAACATAGTAGAGAAGAATAATTTCTTTTGTTAATTATGTTCTAAAGTAACAGAACCAGTAGTGTATAATTTGACAAAATAGAGATAATCATTTAAAGCTCTGGATAGAACTGTTAAAACCCAAAGTTATTATGGTGAGTTTAAAGTAAAATTACCACAGATTGTATTATAACAGCAGAGTGAAGAAGAATGTTTCCTTCAGATAATTTTGTAACTGAAATGGCCTGTATGGATTTAGACAAAAACCGATGACTAGTTAAAGCTCTGGATACAACGGTAATAACCAATAGTATAATGAACAATTGTATTCACGTTGTACTTGTAAACTGTGCGGTGTTGTTGTATTTACTGTTGTATTTGTCGTCAACAAGTCACAGACACCTATTTAAAGAGTGCGGGTCATACAAGAATGACGGACAATGATAATATAACGACGCCCAGCATGAAAATGTTTATTAATTTTACGTTGTGTTATTATTTCACTCATAAAACTTTTATACGTCCAGTGATATGGACTGATTATTGATGATTAAAGCTACTATAGTATGTAGAACACGAACTTTTAGAAATCTTCAGTTTTAAGTTAATTAATAAATGTTTCAAGTTATGAACAAAGTTTTATTTCATGACTTCGTGCAATATTTTAAATTGCCACGAAATGCATATTATGTTTCACAATGACTTTGTCTTACTTTGTTAACTAAATGATTTATTTGGTGTGGAACCTGATATAAATATTGTTTGTTACTTCTTTTTTTATTTTATATTTCACACTCAAGTCTGGTGTGATTTGTACTCAAGTCTGGTGTGGTTTGTAAATTATTTAGTCGGAATGCTAAGGAAATTGATGATCGTCGTAGTTTGGTTTGTTTTGAATTTTGCGCAAAGCTACACGAGAACTATCTGTGCTAGCCGTCCTTAATTTAGCAGTGTAAGACTAGAGGGAAAGCAGCTAGTCACCACAACCCACCGCCAACTCTTGGGCTACTCTTTTACCAAAGAATAGTAGGATTGACCGTCACCTTATAACGCCCCCATGGCTGAAAGGGCGAACATGTTTCGTGTGACGGAGATTTGAACCCGCCACCATCAGATGACGAGTCGAGTACCTTAACTATCTGGTCATGCTGGGCCTGATCACCGTAGGACGTTTGTAGATCCATTACATTGAGGTATACATTCCCCTCAGCGACTCTGCGGTATTTCTGAAGGCATATCATAGCTAAAAACTGTGTTTCGATACCCCTTGTAGGAACAGCACAAATAGCCCATTGTGTAGTTATGCACTTAACAACAAACAACCACATTACGGTTTGCGGTGAAATTTTTCACTTTCAGATAGATACTCCTCTCTTTGCCGCTTGATGGCGTCTTCGAGTAAAGAGGCTTACCTCAAACGACACCAGGCTACAGGCCAAAAACATGTAGCTTGTGAATAGAAGTCACCCTATACAAAACATGTTAAATCACACATATTTCGTTTAAATGATAGAAAATTGATTTTAGAGATTCAGTGTGAAAATAATCCACGAAAATTATGTGAAAGAAGTAAAACTATTTTACATGTTTACTGTGTTATGTTTGGTGTGTTATGTTTGATTCATGTTTAGTGTGTTATGTTTGGTGTGTTATGTTTGATTCATGCTTTGTGTGTTATGTTTGATTCATGTTTAGTGTGTTATGTTTTGTTCATGTTTTGTGTGTTAGGTTTGGTTCATATTTAGTGTGTTATGTTTGGTTCATGTTTTTAATTACTTGTTTTATAATTGCTACCCAACTTTTTGTAGTGATTTTAAACAATTGTCAAAATGATGATTTATGTTGTTTAATAAATCAAACTGAACACCGGTGAAAAGACTAGGACGCTTGTTCATTTTGATTCATAAAATTCGTTAGATAAACTGAATTGAATTTCATCCCATAGAGAGAGGATTGAAGAATTCATTGATGATAATAAGGCTTTGATTCGACGTATGTTTGGGGATTACAACTTTTCTGCTGGAGACAACTACACAGTAACTTTGCCAAACCAGTTTGAAACTTATGATGGTCATACAGTTCATACAAGATCGGAGAGAGCCGCCAATCGCAATGCTTACAGTACATCGTCAGATAAGTATGTGTTCTATATGAGAGAGTTATGTATGTATGTGTTACAAACTTCACGTGTTTTAGTGTTAAGTCAGGAAAAGAGAAACTAGAATCACAGTGGAGTAGAAAGAAAATGTAATTATTTCACACAATGTGTCGCTTTAGCTTAATGTCAGTAAGCTCATGACGATAGAATTCGAGATTCGACTTTTGCGAAACTCCCTTGCTTAAATATTCAATATACATGGCTTTAAGATGGTCTAAAAATGTCGAAATGTATTTCTATATTTTATTTTAATTAAAGTTTTAATACACATACCAGCTATATTGAGAATACATTTTTACTTCAAGTGGGTTTCTGATCTTAATGAAATTCTCACCCATTTTGGCTAGTCCAAACAAAGTTACTACAAGGGGTTTAACTGGTGTGGTTAAAGTGCATTCGGTTCTTGCAACCAGCAGCTACTAGATAAAGTTGTTGAAACAGTTTTTGTTTGTGAAATTACTTTGTAATTATCAGCTTTTAGTGGGGATATTACCTTTCGTTAAGAGTATATTAACTTTTAATTATCACCTTTTGTTGAGTATATATTAACATTTAATTATCACCTTTTGTTAAGCATATATTAACTTTCAATTATCAGCTTTTGTTCAGTATATATTACTTTTTAATTATCACCTTTTGTTAAGTATATATTACATTTTAATTATCATTTGAGGTGGGGATATTATCTTTAATTATTGTGTACCTAGTTTTGCATCAAAAAGTGATGTAAATTTTTCTAAAAAGGAGAAATATTGTTAGTTTTGTTTTGGAATTTCGCACAAAGCTACACAAGGGCTATCTGTGCTAGCCGTCCCTAATTTAGCAGTGTAAGACTAGAGGGAAGGCAGCTAGTCATCACCACCTACCGCTAACTCTTGGGATACTCTTTTACCAACGAATAGTGGGATTGACTGTAACATTATAACGCTCCCACGGCTTGGAGAGAGAGTATGTTTGGCACGACTCGGGCGCAAACCCGCGACCCTCAGATTACGAAGCGCACGCCTTAACGCGATAGGCCATGCCACGCCCATATTGTTAGTTTTCAAATTACTACAATTACTACTTATTACTACTTGTGTAAACTAACAAAAAGAAAACCTTTTACCAGTATCTGTGTTTGATAATACCACCACTTACATTTTACCAGTTTCTATGTTTGATAATACCACCACTTACATTTTACCAGTTTCTATGTTTGATAATACCACCACTTACATTTTACCAGTTTCTATGTTTGATAATAGCACCACTTACATATTACCAGTATCTGTGTTTGATAATACCATCACTTACATTTTACCAGTTTCTATGTTTGATAATACCACCACTTACATTTTACCAGTTTCTATGTTTGATAATACCACCACTTACATTTTACCAGTTTCTATGTTTGATAATACCACCACTTACATTTTACCAGTTTCTGTGTTTGATAATACCACCACTTACATTTTACCAGTTTCTATGTTTGATAATACCACCACTTACATTTTACCAGTTTCTGTGTTTGATAATACCACCACTTACATTTTACCAGTATCTGTGTTTGATAATACCACCACTTACATTTTACCAGTTTCTATGTTTGATAATACCACCACTTACATTTTACCAGTATCTGTGTTTGATAATACCACCACTTACATTTTACCAGTTTCTATGTTTGATAATACCACCACTTACATATTACCAGTATCTGTGTTTGATAATACCATCACTTACATTTTACCAGTTTCTGTGTTTGATAATACCACCACTTACATTTTACCAGTTTCTATGTTTGATAATACCACCACTTACATTTTACCAGTTTCTATGTTTGATAATACCACCACTTACATTTTACCAGTTTCTGTGTTTGATAATACCACCACTTACATTTTACCAGTTTCTGTGTTTGATAATACCACCACTTACATTTTACCAGTTTCTGTGTTTGATAATACCACCACTTACATTTTACCAGTATCTGTGTTTGATAATACCATCACTTACATTTTACCAGTTACTATGTTTGATAATACCACCACTTACATTTTACCAGTTTCTGTGTTTGATAATACCACCACTTACATTTTACCAGTTTCTATGTTTGATAATACCACCACTTACATTTCACCAGTTTCTGTGTTTGATAATACCACCACTTACATTTTACCAGTATCTGTGTTTGATAATACCACCACTTACATTTTACCAGTTTCTGTGTTTGATAATACCACCACTTACGTTTTACCAGTATCTGTGTTTGATAATACCACCACTTACATTTTACCGGTTTCTGTGTTTGATAATACCACCACTTACATATTACCAGTATCTGTGTTTGATAATACCATCACTTACATTTTACCAGTTTCTATGTTTGATAATACCACCACTTACATTTTACCAGTTTCTATGTTTGATAATACCACCACTTACATTTTACCAGTTTCTATGTTTGATAATACCACCACTTACATTTTACCAGTTTCTGTGTTTGATAATACCACCACTTACATTTTACCAGTTTCTATGTTTGATAATACCACCACTTACATTTTACCAGTTTCTGTGTTTGATAATACCACCACTTACCTTTTTACCAGTTTCTGTGTTTGATAATACCACCACTTACATTTTACCAGTTTCTATGTTTGATAATACCACCACTTACATTTTACCAGTTTCTGTGTTTGATAATACCACCACTTACATTTTACCAGTTTCTATGTTTGATAATACCACCACTTACATTTTACCAGTTTCTATGTTTTATAACACCACCACTTACATTTTACCAGTATCTGTGTTTGATAATACCACCACTTACATTTTACCAGCATCTGTGTTTGATAATACCACCACTTACATTTTACCGGTTTCTGTGTTTGATAATACCACCACTTACGTTTTACCAGTTTCTGTGTTTGATAATACCACCACTTACATTTTACCGGTTTCTGTGTTTGATAACACCACCACTTACATTTTACCAGTATCTGTGTTTGATAATACCACCACTTACATTTTACCGGTTTCTATGTTTGATAATACCACCACTTACGTTTTACCAGTTTCTATGTTTGATAATACCACCACTTACATTTTACCAGTTTGTATGTTTGATAATACCACCACTTACATTTTACCAGTTTCTGTGTTTGATAATACCACCACTTACATTTTACCAGTATCTGTGTTTGATAATACCACCACTTACATTTTACCAGTTTCTATGTTTGATATTACCACCACTTACATTTTACCAGTATCTGTGTTTGATAATACCACCACTTACATTTTACCAGTTTCTATGTTTGATAATACCACCACTTACATTTTACCAGTTTCTATGTTTTATAACACCACCACTTACATTTTACCAGTATCTGTGTTTGATAATACCACCACTTACATTTTACCAGCATCTGTGTTTGATAATACCACCACTTACATTTTACCAGTTTCTATGTTTGATAATACCACCACTTACATTTTACCAGTTTCTGTGTTTGATAATACCACCACTTACATTTTACCAGTTTCTATGTTTGATAACACCACCACTTACATTTTACCAGTATCTGTGTTTGATAATACCACCACTTACATTTTACCAGTTTCTATGTTTGATAATACCACCACTTACATTTTACCAGTTTCTATGTTTGATAATACCACCACTTACATTTTACCAGTTTGTATGTTTGATAATACCACCACTTACATTTTACCAGTTTCTGTGTTTGATAATACCACCACTTACATTTTACCAGTATCTGTGTTTGATAATACCACCACTTACATTTTACCAGTTTCTATGTTTGATATTACCACCACTTACATTTTACCAGTATCTGTGTTTGATAATACCACCACTTACATTTTACCAGTTTTCTATTTTTTGATAATACCACCACTTACGTTTTACCAGTTTCTATGTTTGATAATACCACCACTTACATTTTACCAGTATCTGTACTTGATAATACCACCACTTACATTTTACCAGTATCTGGGTTTGATAATACCACCACTTACATTTTACCAGTTTCTATGTTTGTTGATACCACCACTTACATTTTACCAGTTTCTATATTTGATAATACCACCACTTACATTTTACCAGTATCTGTGTTTGATAATACCACCACTTACATTTTACCAGTTTCTATGTTTGATAATACCACCACTTACATATTACCAGTATCTGTGTTTGATAATACCATCACTTACATTTTACCAGTTTCTATGTTTGATAATACCACCACTTACATTTTACCAGTTTCTGTGTTTGATAATACCACCACTTACATTTTACCAGTTTCTATGTTTGATAATACCACCACTTACATTTTACCAGTATCTGTGTTTGATAATACCATCACTTACATTTTACCAGTATCTGTGTTTGATAATACTACCACTTACATTTTACCAGTTTCTATGTTTGATAATACCACCACTTACATTTATCAGTTTCTATGTTTTATAACACCACCACTTACATTTTACCAGTATCTGTGTTTGATAACACCACCACTTACATTTTACCAGTATTTGTGTTTGATAATACCACCACTTACATTTTACCAGTTTCTATGTTTGATAATACCACCACTTACATTTTACCAGTTTCTATGTTTGATAATACCATCACTTACATTTTACCAGTTTCTATGTTTGATAATACCACCACTTACATTTTACCAGTTTCTATGTTTGATAATACCACCACTTACATTTTACCAGTATCTGTGTTTGATAACACCACCACTTACATTTTACCAGTATTTGTGTTTGATAACACCACCACTTACATTTTACCAGTATCTGTGTTTGATAACACCACCACTTACATTTTACCAGTATCTGTGTTTGATAACACCACCACTTACATTTTACCAGTATCTGTGTTTGATAATACCACCATTACATTTTACCAGTATCTGTGTTTGATAACACCACCACTTACATTTTACCAGTATTTGTGTTTGATAATACCACCACTTACATTTTACCAGTTTCTATGTTTGATAATACCACCACTTACATTTTACCAGTTTCTATGTTTGATAATACCACCACTTACATTTTACCAGTATCTGTACTTGATAATACCACCACGTACATTTTACCAGTATCTGGGTTTGATAATACCACCACTTACATTTTACCAGTATCTGTACTTGATAATACCACCACTTACATTTTACCAGTATCTGGGTTTGATAATACCACCACTTACATTTTACCAGTTTCTATGTTTGTTGATACCACCACTTACATTTTACCAGTTTCTCTGTTTGATAATACCACCACTTACATTTTACCAGTTCCTTTGTTTGATAATACCACCACTTACATTTTACCAGTTTCTGTGTTTGATAATACCACCACTTACATTTTACCAGTATCTGGGTTTGATAATACCACCACTTACATTTTACCAGTTTCTATGTTTGATAATACCACCACTTACATTTACCAGTTTCTATGTTATATAATACCACCACTTACATTTTACCAGTATCTGTGTTTGATAATACCACCACTTACATTTTACCAGTATCTGTGTTTGATAATACCACCACTTACATTTTACCAGTTTCTATGTTTGATAATACCACCACTTACATTTATCAGTTTCTATGTTTTATAACACCACCACTTACATTTTACCAGTATCTGTGTTTGATAACACCACCACTTATACTTTACCAGTATCTGTGTTTGATAATACCACCACTTACATTTTACCAGTATCTGTGTTTGATAATTCCACCACTTACATTTTACCAGTATCTGGGTTTGATAATACCACCACTTACATTTTACCAGTTTCTGTGTTTGTTGATACCACCACTTACATTTTACCAGTTTCTATGTTTGATAATACCACCACTTACATTTTACCAGTTTCTATGTTTGATAATACCACCACTTACATTTTACCAGTATCTGTGTTTGATAATACCACCACTTACATTTTACCAGTATCTGTGTTTGATAATACCACCACTTACATTTTACCAGTATTTGTGTTTGATAATACCACCACTTACATTTTACCAGTTTCTATGTTTGATAATACCACCACTTACATTTTACCAGTTTCTATGTTTGATAATACCACCACTTAGATTTTACCAGTATCTGTACTTGATAATACCACCACTTACATTTTACCAGTATCTGGGTTTGATAATACCACCACTTACATTTTACCAGTATCTGTACTTGATAATACCACCACTTACATTTTACCAGTATCTGGGTTTGATAATACCACCACTTACATTTTACCAGTTTCTATGTTTGTTGATACCACCACTTACATTTTACCAGTTTCTATGTTTGATAATACCACCACTTACATTTTACCAGTTTCTATGTTTGATAATACCACCACTTACATTTTACCAGTTCCTATGTTTGATAATACCACCACTTACATTTTACCAGTTTCTATGTTTGATAATACCACCACTTACATTTTACCAGTATCTGGGTTTGATAATACCACCACTTACATTTTACCAGTTTCTATGTTTGATAATACCACCACTTACATTTTACCAGTTTCTATGTTTGATAATACCACCACTTACATTTACCAGTTTCTATGTTATATAATACCACCACTTACATTTTACCAGTATCTGTGTTTGATAATACCACCACTTACATTTTACCAGTATCTGTGTTTGATAATACCACCACTTACATTTTACCAGTTTCTATGTTTGATAATACCACCACTTACATTTATCAGTTTCTATGTTTTATAACACCACCACTTACATTTTACCAGTATCTGTGTTTGATAACACCACCACTTATACTTTACCAGTTTCTATGTTTGATAATACCACCACTTACATTTTACCAGTTCCTATGTTTGATAATACCACCACTTACATTTTACCAGTTTCTATGTTTGATAATACCACCACTTACATTTTACCAGTATCTGTGTTTGATAATACCACCACTTACATTTTACCAGTATCTGTACTTGATAATACCACCACTTACATTTTACCAGTATCTGGGTTTGATAATACCACCACTTACATTTTACCAGTATCTGTACTTGATAATACCACCACTTACATTTTACCAGTATCTGGGTTTGATAATACCACCACTTACATTTTACCAGTTTCTATGTTTGTTGATACCACCACTTACATTTTACCAGTTTCTATGTTTGATAATACCACCACTTACATTTTACCAGTTTCTATGTTTGATAATACCACCACTTACATTTTACCAGTTCCTATGTTTGATAATACCACCACTTACATTTTACCAGTTTCTGTGTTTGATAATACCACCACTTACATTTTACCAGTATCTGGGTTTGATAATACCACCACTTACATTTTACCAGTTTCTATGTTTGATAATACCACCACTTACATTTTACCAGTTTCTATGTTTGATAATACCACCACTTACATTTACCAGTTTCTATGTTTGATAATACCACCACTTACATTTTACCAGTATCTGTGTTTGATAATACCACCACTTACATTTTACCAGTATCTGTGTTTGATAATACCACCACTTACATTTTACCAGTTTCTATGTTTGATAATACCACCACTTACATTTATCAGTTTCTATGTTTTATAACACCACCACTTACATTTTACCAGTATCTGTGTTTGATAACACCACCACTTATACTTTACCGGTATCTGTGTTTGATAATACCACCACTTACATTTTACCAGTATCTGTGTTTGATAATACCATCACTTACATTTTACCAGTTTCTATGTTTGATAATACCACCACTTACATTTTACCAGTTTCTGTGTTTGATAATACCACTACTTACATTTTACCAGTTTCTATGTTTGATAATACCACCACTTACATTTTACCAGTATCTGTGTTTGATAATTCCACCACTTACATTTTACCAGTATCTGTGCTTGATAATATCACCACTTACATTTTACCAGTTTCTATGTTTGATAATACCACTACTTACATTTTACCAGTTTCTGTGTTTGATAATACTACCACTTACATTTTACCAGTTTCTGTGTTTGATAATACCACCACTTACATTTTACCAGTATCTGGGTTTGATAATACCACCACTTACATTTTACCAGTTTCTATGTTTGATAATACCACCACTTACATTTACCAGTTTCTATGTTATATAATACCACCACTTACATTTTACCAGTATCTGTGTTTGATAATACCACCACTTACATTTTACCAGTATCTGTGTTTGATAATACCACCACTTACATTTTACCAGTTTCTATGTTTGATAATACCACCACTTACATTTATCAGTTTCTATGTTTTATAACACCACCACTTACATTTTACCAGTATCTGTGTTTGATAACACCACCACTTATACTTTACCAGTATCTGTGTTTGATAATACCACCACTTACATTTTACCAGTATCTGTGTTTGATAATTCCACCACTTACATTTTACCAGTATCTGGGTTTGATAATACCACCACTTACATTTTACCAGTTTCTATGTTTGTTGATACCACCACTTACATTTTACCAGTTTCTATGTTTGATAATACCACCACTTACATTTTACCAGTTTCTATGTTTGATAATACCACCACTTACATTTTACCAGTATCTGTGTTTGATAATACCACCACTTACATTTTACCAGTATCTGTGTTTGATAATACCACCACTTACATTTTACCAGTATTTGTGTTTGATAATACCACCACTTACATTTTACCAGTTTCTATGTTTGATAATACCACCACTTACATTTTACCAGTTTCTATGTTTGATAATACCACCACTTAGATTTTACCAGTATCTGTACTTGATAATACCACCACTTACATTTTACCAGTATCTGGGTTTGATAATACCACCACTTACATTTTACCAAGTATCTGTACTTTGATAATACCACCACTTTTTACATTTTACCAGTATCTGGGTTTGATAATACCACCACTTACATTTTACCAGTTTCTATGTTTGTTGATACCACCACTTACATTTTACCAGTTTCTATGTTTGATAATACCACCACTTACATTTTACCGGTTTCTATGTTTGATAATACCACCACTTACATTTTACCAGTTCCTATGTTTGATAATACCACCACTTACATTTTACCAGTTTCTATGTTTGATAATACCACCACTTACATTTTACCAGTATCTGGGTTTGATAATACCACCACTTACATTTTACCGGTTTCTATGTTTGATAATACCACCATTTTACATTTTACCAGTTTCTATGTTTGATAATACCACCACTTACATTTACCAGTTTCTATGTTATATAATACCACCACTTACATTTTACCAGTATCTGTGTTTGATAATACCACCACTTACATTTTACCAGTATCTGTGTTTGATAATACCACCACTTACATTTTACCAGTTTCTATGTTTGATAATACCACCACTTACATTTATCAGTTTCTATGTTTTATAACACCACCACTTACATTTTACCAGTATCTGTGTTTGATAACACCACCACTTATACTTTACCAGTTTCTATGTTTGATAATACCACCACTTACATTTTACCAGTTCCTATGTTTGATAATACCACCACTTACATTTTACCAGTTTCTATGTTTGATAATACCACCACTTACATTTTACCAGTATCTGTGTTTGATAATACCACCACTTACATTTTACCAGTATCTGTACTTGATAATACCACCACTTACATTTTACCAGTATCTGGGTTTGATAATACCACCACTTACATTTTACCAGTATCTGTACTTGATAATACCACCACTTACATTTTACCAGTATCTGGGTTTGATAATACCACCACTTACATTTTACCAGTTTCTATGTTTGTTGATACCACCACTTACATTTTACCAGTTTCTATGTTTGATAATACCACCACTTACATTTTACCAGTTTCTATGTTTGATAATACCACCACTTACATTTTACCAGTTCCTATGTTTGATAATACCACCACTTACATTTTACCAGTTTCTGTGTTTGATAATACCACCACTTACATTTTACCAGTATCTGGGTTTGATAATACCACCACTTACATTTTACCAGTTTCTATGTTTGATAATACCACCACTTACATTTTACCAGTTTCTATGTTTGATAATACCACCACTTACATTTACCAGTTTCTATGTTTGATAATACCACCACTTACATTTTACCAGTATCTGTGTTTGATAATACCACCACTTACATTTTACCAGTATCTGTGTTTGATAATACCACCACTTACATTTTACCAGTTTCTATGTTTGATAATACCACCACTTACATTTATCAGTTTCTATGTTTTATAACACCACCACTTACATTTTTACCAGTATCTGTGTTTGATAACACCACCACTTATAATTTTACCGGTATCTGTGTTTGATAATACCACCACTTACATTTTACCAGTATCTGTGTTTGATAATACCATCACTCTACATTTTACCAGTTTCTATGTTTGATAATACCACCACTTACATTTTACCAGTTTCTGTGTTTGATAATACCACTACTTACATTTTACCAGTTTCTATGTTTGATAATACCACCACTTACATTTTACCAGTATCTGTGTTTGATAATTCCACCACTTACATTTTACCAGTATCTGTGCTTGATAATATCACCACTTACATTTTACCAGTTTCTATGTTTGATAATACCACTACTTACATTTTACCAGTTTCTGTGTTTGATAATACTACCACTTACATTTTACCAGTTTCTGTGTTTGATCATACTACCACTTACATATTACCAGTTTTTATGTTTGTTGATATCATTACTTACATTTTATCAGTATCTGTGTTTGATAATACCACCACTTACATTTTACCATTATCTGTGTTTGATAATACCACCACTTACATTTTACCAATTTTTGTGTTTGTTGATACCACCACTTACATTTTACCACTTTCTATGTTTGTTGATACCACCACTTATATTTTACCAATTTCTGTGTTTGATCATACCACTAGTTTTGTTTCTCAAGTTTTTGTGTTCAGTAGAACTGTTTCTTGGTACATTTTTTATTAGTTAAACAAGAAGAGATCTTTCTATTGGTAGTGTTGATGCAATCGTGTGTTTTTAAAATATCAAATATCTAGTTGTGGTAGTTCTTTGAATGTATTAACAATAATCAGTAACTGCTACTTTCCAGACTGATCGAGAACCTGTTTACAATCCCATTGGTGTCCACTTGCTAAGTAGTGACATCTAACAAATATAAACTGTTAAGTTAATAATTCTTATGGGAAATAGTTACATAAAAATAAAAACTATTATTCAGTGAGTGATATCTGATGAAAGTGTTAATTTACTGATATCAAATATAACACATGAAGTTTATAGTATCCTATAATACTACATTTTTACCCACATGAAGCAGAGTGAACGTCTGTGACTTTAAGTTTTTAATATCATTTTTATGTCTCCAACAGAGTAGATGTTTGTGAGTCAGCAGTAGAAATTGTGACACCGTACTGGGCTTCTAACAGTGCAGGAAAAATACGAGCCATTGTTAACACGCAACACCTTCAACAAGCTATTCAACAAGAAGTATGCGGGTGAGTTTTAAGTCCTGTGTCACTAGTTTGAGCTGTTATTAACACTAACACCTTCAGTAGAACAGTGGTTCTTAACCTTGTTGGAGGTACTGAACACTATTATTAACACTAACTCTTTCAGTACAACAGTGGTTCTTAACCTTGTTGGAGATACTGAACTAAACCAGTGGTTCTTAATCTTGTTGGAGGTACTGAACACTATTATTAACACTAACACCTTCAGTTCAACAGTGGTTCTTAACCTTGTTGGAGGTACTGAACCAGACCAGTGGTTCTTAACCTTGTTGGAGGTACTAAACCCCGGAAGTTTCGTACTTGCATTCACTGAACCCTTCGTAATTGGAAAAATAAAATATGATTTTTTCAAATACAAAACAGAAGTAGATATTTTATCAGTGCACAAAATGAACCATGCTTCAGTTGCACACAATATCACTGTGTTCAAAGAACAACACCAAGAAATCTTGAATTTCACACAAAAACAAAAACATAACTCAATGAATATTTACTGCAAATCAATGTGACTTTTGCTGTTGCCTTTCAGAGACAAGTTCAGAAATGCGCGGCTTCACCTTGGCTAGTGCCACTCTCATATCATTTTCGCAACAAAGTCTGTTCCTTTTATTCGTTTTTATGTCTACCATCCTCGAAAAGGAGTGCTCACAAAGATACATTGTAACAAACATTATGAGTATCTCAAGGTCTTTCTTAGCAATAAGAGGGTACGCTACGATTTGGTGACACCAAAACGTTGAGAGCGTTGTTGTTCTGAAAAGTTGCTGTTGAACCTGGCTCTGCTGAAGTTCAATGATTTCGTCGAGGTATTAATCATTGACATCTGCTCTCGCAACACTAAACGTTAACGGCTGTCTTACCCATTCTGGATGTGACTCTCTGGTAAGGAAGTATCGGTTGAGAGACATTGCGAGCTCATTTAAGTGCATGACAATTGCTTTCTTCAGCTCATCGAGTACAGAAATACTTGTTTAAGACTTGCTTGACGAAGTAACATTACTTTTGCATGAACATTTCTAAACTTGTCAGCTGCAATTCAAATACGAATCGGCACGACACAAATCATATACTGTTCATATACTCACTCAACAATAAAAAAACTAGAACTAACACTGTAAATTAGAAGTACAGTCTCAGTTACAGAGATATTCTGCTCATACAGTCACCCAACTATAAGAAACAAGAAGTAACGCTGTAAATTACAAGTATAGTTTCAGCAACGGAAAGATTATGTTCATACAGTCACCCAGCTATAAGAAACAAGAAGTAACGCTGTAAATTAGAAGTACAGTCTCAGTTACAGAAATATTATGTTCATACAGTCACTCAGGTATAAGAAACAAGAAGTAAAACTGTAAATTACAAGTATAGTCTCAGTTACAGAAAGATTCTGTTCATACAGACACACAACAATAAGAAACAAGAAGTAACGCTGTAAATTACAGGTGTAGTCTGAGTTACAGAAAGATTTATGTTCATACAGTCACTCAACAACAAGAAACAAGAAGTAAAACTAAATTACAAGTATAGTCTCAGTTACAGAAATATTTTCTTCATACAGTCACCCAACTATAAGAAACAAAAAGTAACGCTGAAAATTAGAAGTACAGTCTCAGTTACAGAAATATTCTGTTCATACAGTCAACCAACTATAAGAAAACAAGAAGTAACGCGATAAATTACAAGTGTAGTCTCAGTTACAAAAAGATTCTCTTCATACAGTCACCCAACTATAAGAAACAAGAAGTAACGCTGTAAATTAGAAGTACAGTCTCAGTTACATTAAGATTCTGTTCATAGAGACACACAACAATAAGAAAAAGTAGTAACGCTGTAAATTACAAGTGTTGTCTCAGTTACAGAAATATTCTGTTCATACAATCACTCAGCTATAATAAACAAGAAGTAAAACTTTAAATTAGAAGTATAGTCTTAGTTACAGAAATATTCTGTTCATACAGTCACCCAACTATAAGAAATAAGAAGTAACGCTGTAAATTACAAGTTCAGTCTCAGTTACAGAAGGATTATGTTCATACAGTCACTCAACAATAAGAAACAAGAACTAACACTGTAAATTACAAGTACAGTCTCAGTTACAGAAATATTCTGTTCATACAGTCACTCAGCTATAAGAAACAAGAAGTAACGCTGTATATTACAAGTATAGTCTCAGTTACAGAAATATTCTGTTCGTACAGTCACTCAGCTATAAGAAACAAGAAGTAACGCTGTAAATTACAAGTATAGTCTCAGTTACATTAAGATTCTGTTCATAGAGACACACAACAATAAGAAAGAAGTAGTAACGCTGTAAATTACAAGTGTTGTCTCAGTTACACAAAGATTCTGTTCCTACAGACACACAACAATAAGAAAGAAGTAGTAACGCTGTAAATTACAAGTGTTGTCTCAGTTACACAAAGATTCTGTTCCTACAGACACACAACAATAAGAAACAAGAACTAACGCTGTAAATTAGAAGTTCAGTCTCAGTTACAGAAATATTCTGTTCATACAGTCACCCAACTATAAGAAACAAGAAGTAACGCTGTAAATTACAAGTACAGTCTCAGTTACAGAAAGATTCTCTTCATACAGTCACCCAACTATAAGAAACAAGAAGTAACGCTGTAAATTAGAAGTTCAGTCTCAGTTACAGAAAGATTATGTTCATACAGTCACTCAACAATAAGAAACAAGAAGTAACGCTGTAAATTACAAGTACAGTCTCAGTTACAGAAATATTCTGTTCATACAGTCACTCAGCTATAAGAAACAAGAAGTATCGCTGTAAATTACAAGTACACTCTCAGTTACAGAAAGATTATGTTCATACAGTCACTCAACAATAAGAAACAAGAAGTAACGCTGTAAATTACAAGTATAGTCTCAGTTACAGAAAGATTATGTTCATATAGTCACTCAACAATAAGAAACAGGAAGTAACGCTGTAAATTACAAGTATAGTCTCAGTCACAGAACGATTCTTTTCTTACAGTCACTGAACATTAAGAAACAGGAACCAACACTGTAAATTACAAGTGGCTGAACCGAACTGTTGACCGATAGCAACTGTTGTTCAGGTGTTCTAATCCAGTCTTGATGTACGTTTGTTTCTGTTGAAGTAAAATGATATTTGAAGTTGTTACTTTCGCCTGTAGAGTGTCGTATAAACTTTGAGAACTTGTCACAGTAAATAATCTAATCACAACGTAATGAACACAGAAGTAATTCGATACCTTTCAGTGAAACACTGAAGTAACGACTGTATGTAATGATCATAGTTTATATAAAGGTGTAAGTTTATGTAAAGGTCAATACTTATATATGTGTCATGTTTGTATTATCTAACAGATAGGATACAATATTAAATAAATTCGAATTATGTTCTCGTTATAAGTTTTATAGAATGTCGCCCCACAGTGGCATAAACAAATTCGAATTCTGTTCTCGTTATAAGTTTTATAGAATGTCGCCCCACGGTGGCATAAACAATTTCGAATTCTGTTCTCGTTATAAGTTTTATAGAATGTCGCCCCACGGTGGCATAAACAAATTCGAATTCTGTTCTCGTTATAAGTTTTATAGAATGTCGCCCCACGGTGGCATAAACAATTTCGAATTCTGTACTCGTTATACGTTTTATAGTATACGTTATACGTTTTATGCCCCATGGTGGCATAGTGATATGTCTGAGGGCTTACAAACCTGGAATCAGGGTTTCCATAGCCACAGTTGGCACATAGCTTTCTGCTTAGTTACAAACAAACGTTCTATAGAAGCTCACATTTTACAAAAAGCATGTTTTAATGTTAGGTCCAGATCGGGGCAGACAAGGAGGTGTACGGACGAGTGTTCGTGTGAACAGAAGTACAAGTGGCACCGCCTGCTGGCTTACGATCCGGAAGACGACTGTAAAGGTATCTTCATGGACTGGTTCCTCTTCCCTTCCTGTTGTGTGTGCAGGTGTGCTAATCTCGCCACTAAATAATCCTTTCTTAACACTACAAAAAGATGGCTGACTTTGAAAAGGGAAAGAAGACGTTGGTCGACAAGATATTTGGTGAATTGGTTAAAGTACATTCGAAGTTTGGTCCCTCGCGACATGAGTGACCTTTTGTCAATTGTTTAGTATACTATTTACCTTAGCCCTAATTCTGCGATAATTAAATTCCAATACCGATAGCATGGCGAATATTGATTGAGTATTAATAATTCCGAGAGGTGTTAACATGTTGCCCTAATCTAGCGCGAGGAGTGGGCAAACAGCGACCTTCAATGGCGACTCAGACACGTCTCCACTTCACTATAGAGTGACATCAATGAAAAGTGTCGGAGCTTACCCTAGCGTGCATACGCTTGTGTAATGTTTTTTCATTCTAAATGTATATTTGTTTTCTGAAAATTTATAAGAAAATGACTGATACTTGTTTAAAAAGAGACAGTCAAGATAAATTGTTTGAATATTAACCGAATAAAAGCGTGGTATGAAGAATACAAAGACAAAAAGTAAACCTACATTAATTTTCACACACGTGGTGTTGTGGTATACTAGTTGTGTTTTCACACACGTGGTATTGTGATATACTAGTTGTGTTTTCACACACGTGGTATTGTGGTATACTAGTTGTATTTTTACACGCGTGGTATTGTGGTATACTAGTTGTGTTTTTACATTGTTCATTTCCTGCCATTACCAGCAGAGTTGAATAAACATAATTTGGTTACAGCTGTCGTGATTATTTGTTACGTCAATGTAAAAGCACATTTAAACAGTTATTAATTTTCAACTGTTTGCTTGGTAAGACACATTTAACAAGCTAAAAAAAAAGTTCTACGTTAAATTAAACGTCACTACGTATACGCTGATGTTCTGCTCCTTAGCTAACATGTGATTGGTCAAACCAGGTTTTCATTAAAAGATTGATAAATCATTTTAATACCTTATTTAAGCCTTTGGAATAAATTGATAAAATAACAACAAACTCAGGTTTCAGTAGAATGATAATTATATTATTTTAACACGTTAAGTAACAAAAAACAATTATAACATCAGGGCAGATTCGTCTATCGTAACAGTGGTTATCAGGAATAACATTCAACGTAAAGTTATACTGACAACAAAACACGATTTGATACACAGACAACGAACCAGTTAAGCAAAATAAAGACATTACATTGAAGCGAGAAAATTCTGTTTTGGATTGAAAAAACAACAACATTTCTTTAAGATATACCAACAAATCTAGCGAAGCCAATAATAAAAAAGTGAAACATTTGTGCCGTATACACTTTTCACTTGGAAAACAATATTTAATATATTTCTTAATAATATAATTAATTATTATTAAAACCGCTTTAATATGCTGTTAATTAACTTCTCACTAATCAAATATTGAACAAACTTTAACAGTTAGTTTTGAATTATTATTAAAACCGCTTTAATGTGCTGTTAATTAATTTCTCACTAATCAAATATTGAACAAAGTTTAACGGTTAGTTTAGAATTATTATTAAAACCGCTTTAATATACTGTTTATTACCTTCTCACTAATCAAATATTGAACAAAGTTTAACAGTTAGTTTAGAATTATTATTAAAACCGCTTTAATATGCTGTTAATTAACTTCTCACTAATCAAATATTGAACAAAGTTTAACAGTTAGTTTTGAATTATTATTAAAACCGCTTTAATGTGCTGTTAATTAACTTCTCACTAATCAAATATTGAACAAAGTTTAACAGTTAGTTTAGAATTATTATTAAAACCGCTTTAATATACTGTTTATTACCTTCTCACTAATCAAATATTGAACAAAGTTTAACAGTTAGTTTAGAATTATTATTAAAACCGCTTTAATATGCTGTTAATTAACTTCTCACTAATCAAATATTGAACAAAGTTTAACAGTTAGTTTAGAATTATTATTAAAACCGCTTTAATGTGCTGTTAATTAATTTCTCACTAATCAAATATTGAACAAAGTTTAACGGTTAATTTAGAATTATTATTAAAACCGCTTTAATATGCTGTTAATTAACTTCTCGCTAATCAAATATTGAACAAAGTTTAACAGTTAGTTTAGAATTATTATTAAAACCGCTTTAATATGGTATTAATTAACTTCTCACTAATCAAATATTGAACAAAGTTTAACGGTTAGTTTAGAATTATTATTAAAACCGCTTTAATATGTTGTTAATTAACTTCTCACTAATCAAATATTGAACAAAGTTTAACAGTTAGTTTAGAATTATTATTAAAACCGCTTTAATATGCTATTAATTAACTTCTCGCTAATCAAATATTGGACAAAGTTTAACAGTTAGTTTAGAATTATTATTAAAACTGCTTTAATATGCTGTTTATTACCTTCTCACTAATCAAATATTGAACAAAGTTTAACAGTTAGTTTAGAATTATTATTAAAACCGCTTAAAATGCTGTTAATTAACTTCTCACTAATCAAATATTGAACAAAGTTTAACAGTTAGTTTTGAATTAATTTATATCTCCTCTTTGAAATTTTAAAATATTTCAGAATAAGATACGTGAATGACAGTTTGTATAACAATTGAGAAGTTGTAAAGTTAGCATTTTCTACAAATAGATAGCATTCGTTTAAAACTAATAATTTTACTATTAATCAGACAAAATTATGTAATATTATTGACAATTTAAAAAAACATTAGATACTGGTGGTTGGTTTGAATTTACGAAGCCTTTTAACCAAATTCTTACACACAATACGCTCGTGTGTTGTTTATACACTACCTCAGGAACGTATATTTCTCTTTGATATCATATCATATAGACGGGTTATTCTTTTACCAACGAATAGTGGGATTGACCGTCGCATAATAACGCCCCCACGGCTGAAAGGGCGAGCATGTGTTGTGCGACCAGGATTCGAACCCGCAATCTTTGGATTACGAGTCGAACGCCTTAATCCAACTGGCCATGTCAGGCCCGAGACAGAACTTAGTACAAAGAATTAAAAAGCAAAAGGTGACTTTGTAAATAATAGAATGTATATAATAATATCGTATTAATTTTAACCATTGTTAGATCGAAAACCTAGTGTGTGAACCTTCAATTGCTGTCAGGTAATGATTATTGTTCGTATATAGGCAAAGCACCAAACCAGATTGCTTATATACGACCATGGTTACGTGACAACGACTTCAGCACCACCCAGTGTCAGTTTATCTCGTTATGATAATAATGTAATAATAGCCGTATGCAGTATTTCGGTTCGAGAGGAGGAAAGATATGCCAGACCCTGGCTTCCTCTCTTGGACAAAATAAACAGTAAAATATTCCACTCCAAACATTTCGTTTGGTTTACATTTAACATTTACAGTAGTTTCAGTTCGATTTGTTTAACAGTTTTAACTGGCAGTCCCCACTACAAAGGTGCTCCATTGTTTCAGTAGAAATACAAATACAAACAATAAACCTTAGAAAATAATTATATCTCTCGTCTTCCTGCCTTTTCTTTATGTTTTTGTCGGGATCTGCCATCCTTGGACAGAACCTTTCAACTCTGGACAGGATCTCTATCTTTCATTACCCTGATAGAGACAAAAGCACTTGAGATTAGATAGCTGTACCAATAAGAAGCACTAACACACGTAAACAGTTAAAATTTTACACTTTACACTGATATATAAATTACGTTTCTAAGAACTGAAGCCATACGGATCATTAAACACATTACTACGTAATATAAATGTAGACTTTTCAGGCTTAGGTGTCAAACCTTACAACCTGTTTTAACATATATCGAAATCACTCGCTTTACTTTTGTGTTAAGACATGAACTTCCGGCTTTACCTTCTAGTGTTAGTAGAAAACAGCCAGTTCTTTTAGTTAGTTTAGTATTTGTAATTTATTGGTATTATATATACACGATAGATGTCAGTGTTCACCTATTTAAGGGTTTACATTACAATATTTAATTAACAGAAAGTAATATACGAAACTAAATCTCAGTGGTTATGAAAAGAAGCTGCGCCCCCTGCGAGAAAAAAAAACAAACCAACAGCAAGGAAGCTGGTCTATTTCCTGAAACCATGAATAATATAATACACAAAGACTAAGTTTGTTATTCTTAGCAGAAGTATGAGGCAGTGAAAATTGTGGGTTAATTGTGAAGTGTCGACAGAGGGCCTGGAGTTAGATCAAGACAGGTACCTCTTATTTCTTTCAAAAGTTTGTTTCACAATACCATTAGTACCACAACTAAATGTATCTTAAAGTTAGTAAAACTAAAATAAATGTCATGACATGTTCAAATACACGTTCAGGTGTTAACTTTACTGAATCCACTCCTTAAAAGATGTCAAGGTAGTGACTTTCTACTGAATCCACTCCATAAAAGTTGTCAAGTTTGTGACTTTTCATCACATCCACTCCTTAAGAGATGTCAAGGTAGTGACTTTCTACTGAATCCACTCCATAAAAGTTGTCAAGTTTGTGACTTTTCATCACATCCACTCCTTAAGAGATGTCAAGGTAGTGACTTTCTACTGAATCCACTCCATAAAAGTTGTCAAGTTTGTGACTTTTCATCAAATCCTTAAGAGATGTCAAGGTCGTGACTTTCTACAAATCCACTCCATAAAGTAGTCAAGTTTGTGACTTTTCATCAAATCCACTCCTTAAGAGATGTCAAGGTCGTGACTTTCTACTGAATCCACTCCATAAAATAGTCAAGTTTGTTATGTTCTAATAAATCCACTTCGCCCTATATTAGAAACAACATTAAACATATTTACTAACTTATCAGTAAACTTAATTAGTTAATAAAAAGTAATTTCTATTCTGTTCTGTATCCTAAAGACAGTTGGTATGTGTATTGAAACTCTAATTAAAATACAGAACAACGTTTAGATCTTCTTAAGTCATCTTCAGGTTACCAAACTTTATATTAATTAAAGTTTTAATATCTATACCAGTCAGCTTGAGAATACATTATTACTTCAAGCAGGTCTCTCGTCATCACGTGTTATTACCCTGTCCTCTAAAGGCTAGAACAATATCCATCAACATTCATCTTCTCATTAAAAAATGTAATATGGTAATGTCCAAATTTACCATAAGCTACTTGTTATTTCCTAAGCTTACCATAAGCTATATATTAATAATAAAGTTTATCATAAGCTACTTGTTATGACTGAGCTTACCATAGAATATCTGCCAAAGGACATATTTACAATAAGCAATCTGTCAATGGTTACGTTTACCATAAGCTGTCTGTCAAAGGCCAAGTTTACCATAGGTTATCTGTCAATGGCCAAGTTTACCATAAGCTATCTGCCAATGGCCAAAATTACCGTAAGTTATCAGCCAATGGCCAAGCTTACTACCGTAAACTATGTGCCAATGGCTAAAGTATGGAGACAAAATGGAAGAGGACATTCGTGCTAGAATTTGAAGACATAAAATAAAACAGCACTAGTACAAGTGTTTGGAGATCAGATGAAAAAGACCACCTATATAAAAATTTGAAGACATGAAAGAGATGCCACGCAAAAATTTGGAGGCATTTAGAAAAACAATTCAAGATAGAAACTTTGAAGACTACCGCGTAAAAGAGAAAACTGGTGTAAAAGTTATATTTAACAAACGTCAACATACGTTCTAACGAATTTACTTATATTGAAATATCAACTGACTCAACAATAAGTTAATTATGCCCTTTCATAATTCTAAGTTTTAAGTTTTTAAGACTATAAATGCCCATGTGAAATACAAATATGTTTTTATTTTGAGGTGTCCTATTAGTTTAAAATTATAGTTTTGTAAAAGGTAGAAGTTAACGGTACTGAAATATTTGATCAACAAAGACGCTAACTAAAAGTTCTTTTGTAGTCCCTTTCGCTTCCAGAGGAAGCATTTCAAACTTTAAAATAGCTAGTAAGCCAAAAAAATCACTGGCTTATGTCACAACTAACTCTAAATGGGTTTCAAATTGGTTTCCTTCCTAAATCGTTTTAAAAAAAATGTAACATTGAGAAGGCTTATCAAACCATTGTTTAGATTATTTCAATTAACTTACCTCAATTAAACCATTGTTTACATTATTTGAATTAAATTATCTCAATTAAATCGTTGTTTACATTATTTGAATTAACGTATCTCAATTAAACCATTGTTTACACTATTTGAATTAAATTATCTCAATCTAATCATTGTTTACATCAATTGAATTAAATTATCTCAATTAAATCATTGTTTACATTATTTGAATTAAATTATCTCAATTAAATCATTGTTTACATTATTTGAATTACATTATCTCAATTAAACCATTCTTTACATTATTTGAATTAAATTATCTCAATTAAACCATTGTTTACATTATTTGAATTAACTTATCTCAATTAAACAATTGTTTACAATACTTGAATTAACTTATCTCAATTAAATCATTGTTTACATTATTTGAATTACATTATCTCAATTAAACCATTGTTTACATTATTTGAATTATATTATTTCAATTAAATCATTGTTTACATTATTTGATTAACTTATCTCAATTAAACCATTGTTTACATTATTTGAATTAAATTATGTAAATTAAATCATTGTTTACATAATTTAAATTAAATTATCTCAATTAAATCATTGTTTACATTATTTGAATTAACTTATCTTAATTAAACCATTCTTTACATTATTTGAATTAAATTATCTCAATTAAATCATTGTTTACATTATTTGAATTAACTTATCTCAATTAAATCATTGTTTACATTACTTGAATTAAATTATCTCAATTAAATCATTGTTTCATTATTCGAATTAAATTATTTCAATTAAATCGTTGTTTACATTATTTGAATTAAATTATCTCAATTAAATCATTGTTTACATTATTTGAGTTAACTTATCTCAGTTAAATCGTTGTTTACATTATTTGAATTAACTTATTTCAATGAAATCATTGTTTACATTATTTGAATAAAATTATCTCAATCAAACCATTGTTTACATTATTTGAATTATATTATCTCAATTAAATCGTTGTTTATATGTAAAAACGGCTCGTTTGGGCTGAGAAAACACTTTACATAGAAGAGCGAACAACGTTTCGACCTTCTATGTAAAGTGTTTTCTCAGCCCAAACGAGCCGTTTTTACATATAAATTTCTCAACAAGTGGGTTTCTCGTCATCACTGATAAATCGTTGTTTACATTATTTGAATTAAATTATCTCAATTAAATCATTGTTTACATTATTTGAATTAACTTATCTCAATTAAACCATTGTTTACATTATTTGAATTAACTTATTTCAATGAAATCATTCTTTACATTATTTGAATTGACTTATCTCAATTAAATCATTGTTTACATTAATTGGATTAACTTAACTCAATTAAATCATTGTTTACATTATTTGAATTAAATGATATCAATTAAACCATTGTTCACATTATTTGAAATAACTTATCTCAATTAAACCATTGTTTACATTATTTGAATTAACTTATCTCAATTAAACCATTGTTTACATTATTTGAATTAACTTATCTCAATTAAATCATTGTTTACATTAATCGGATTAACTTATCTCAATTAAACCATTATTTACATTATTTGAATTAACTTATCTCAATTAAATCATTGTTTCATTATTCGAATTAAATTATTTCAATTAAATCGTTGTTTACATTATTTGAATTAAATTATCTCAATTAAATCATTGTTCACATTATTTGAAATAACTTATCTCAATTAAACCATTGTTTACATTATTTCAATTAAATTGTCTCAATTAAATCGTTCTTTACATTATTTGAATTAAATTATCTCAATTAAATCATTGTTTACATTATTTGAATTAACTTATCTCAATTAAACCATTGTTTACATTATTTGAATTAAATTATCTCAATTAAATCCTTGTTTACATTATTTGAATTAAATTATCTTAATTAAACCATTGTTTACATTATTTGAATTAAATCATCTCAATGAAATCATTGTTTTATTAATTGAATTAACTTATCTCAATTAAATCATTGTTTACATTATCTGAATTAACTTATCTCAATTAAACCATTGTTTACATTATTTTAATTAAATTATCTCAATTAAATCATTGTTTACATTAATTGAATTAACTTATCTCAATTAAATCATTGTTTACATTATTTGAATAAACTTATCTCAATTAAACCATTATTTACATTATTTGAATTAACTTATCTCAATTAAATCATTGTTTACATTATTTGAATTAAATGATATCAATTAAACCATTGTTCACATTATTTGAAATAACTTATCTCAATTAAACCATTGTTTACATTATTTGAATTAACTTATCTCAATTAAACCATTGTTTACATTAATCGGATTAACTTAACTCAATTAAATCATTGTTTACATTATTTAAATTAAATGATATCAATTAAACCATTGTTCACATTATTTGAAATAACTTATCTCAATTAAACCATTGTTTACATTATTTGAATTAACTTATCTCAATTAAACCATTGTTTACATTATTTCAATTAAATTGTCTCAATTAAATCGTTCTTTACATTATTTGAATTAAATTATCTCAATTAAATCATTGTTTACATTATTTGAATTAACTTATCTCAATTAAACCATTGTTCACATGATTTGAATTAAATTATCTCAATTAAATCCTTGTTTACATTATTTGAATTAAATTATCTTAATTAAACCATTGTTTACATTATTTGAATTAAATCATCTCAATTAAATCATTGTTTTATTAATTGAATTAACTTATCTCAATTAAATCATTGTTTACATTATCTGAATTAACTTATCTCAATTAAACCAATGTTTATATTATTTGAATTAAATTATCTCAATTAAATCATTGTTTACATTATTTGAATTAACTTATCTCAATTAAATCATTGTTTACATTATTTGAATTAAATTATCTCAATTAAATCATTGTTTCATTATTCGAATTAAATTATTTCAATTAAATCGTTGTTTACATTATTTGAATTTAATTATCTCAATTAAATCGTTGTTTACATTATTTGAGTTAACTTATCTCAGTTAAATCGTTGTTTACATTATTTGAATTAACTTATTTCAATGAAATCATTGTTTACATTATTTGAATAAAATTATCTCAATTAAATCATTGTTTACAATTTTTGAATTAACTTATCTCAATTAAATCATTGTTTACATTATCTGAATTAACTTATCTCAATTAAACCATTGTTTACATTATTTGAATTAAATTATCTCAATTAAATTATTGTTTACATTATTTGAATTAACTTATCTCAATTAAACCATTATTTACATTATTTGAATTAACTTATCTCAATTAAATCATTGTTTACATTATTCGAATTAAATTATTTCAATTAAATCGTTGTTTACATTATTTGAATTAAATTATCTCAATTAAATCATTGTTTACATTATTTGAGTTAACTTATCTCAGTTAAATCGTTGTTTACATTATTTGAATTAACTTATCTCAATTAAATCATTGTTTACATTATTTGAATTAACTTATCTCAATTAAATCATTGTTTACATTATTTGAATTAACTTATCTCAATTAAATCATTGTTTACTTTAATTGGATTAACTTAACTCAATTAAATCATTGTTTACATTATTTGAATTAAATGATATCAATTAAACCATTGTTCACATTATTTGAAATAACTTATCTCAATTAAACCATTGTTTACATTATTTGAATTAACTTATCTCAATTAAACCATTGTTTACATTATTTGAATTAACTTATCTCAATTAAATCATTGTTTACATTAATTGGATTAACTTAACTCAATTAAATCATTGTTTACATTATTTGAATTCAATGATATCAATTAAACCATTGTCCACATTATTTGAAATTGTTTACATTAATTGGATTAACTTAACTCAATTAAATCATTGTTTACATTATTTGAATTCAATGATATCAATTAAACCATTGTCCACATTATTTGAAATAACTGATCTCAATTAAACCATTGTTTACATTATTTGAATTAACCTATCTCAATTAAATCATTGTTTCATTATTCGAATTAAATTATTTCAATTAAATCGTTGTTTACATTATTTGAATTAAATTATCTCAATTAAATCATTGTTTACATTATTTGAAATAACTTATCTCAATTAAACCATTATTTACATTATTTGAATTAACTTATCTCAATTAAATCATTGTTTCATTATTCAAATTAAATTATTTCAATTAAATCGTTCTTTACATTATTTGAATTAAATTATCTCAATTAAATCATTGTTTACATTATTTGAATTAACTTATCTCAATTAAATCGTTGTTTACATTATTTGAATTAACTTATTTCAATGAAATCATTGTTTACATTATTTGAATTAACTTATCTCAATTAAACCATTGTTTACATTATTTGAATTAACTTATCTTAATTAAATCATTGTTTACATTAATCGGATTAACTTAACTCAATTAAATCATTGTTTACATTATTTAAATTAAATGATATCAATTAAACCATTGTTCACATTATTTGAAATAACTTATCTCAATTGAACCATTGTTTACATTATTTGAATTAACTTATCTCAATTAAACCATTGTTCACATTATTTGAAATAATTTATCTCAATTAAATCATTGTTCACATTATTTGAAATAACTTATCTCAATTAAACCATTGTTTACATTATTTCAATTAAATTGTCTCAATTAAATCGTTCTTTACATTATTTGAATTAAATTATCTCAATTAAATCATTGTTTACATTATTTGAATTAACTTATCTCAATTAAACCATTGTTTACATTATTTGAATTAAATTATCTCAATTAAATCCTTGTTTACATTATTTGAATTAAATTATCTTAATTAAACCATTGTTTACATTATTTGAATTAAATCATCTCAATGAAATCATTGTTTTATTAATTGAATTAACTTATCTCAATTAAATCATTGTTTACATTATCTGAATTAACTTATCTCAATTAAACCATTGTTTACATTATTTTAATTAAATTATCTCAATTAAATCATTGTTTACATTAATTGAATTAACTTATCTCAATTAAATCATTGTTTACATTATTTGAATAAACTTATCTCAATTAAACCATTATTTATATTATTTGAATTAACTTATCTCAATTAAATCATTGTTTACATTATTTGAATTAAATGATATCAATTAAACCATTGTTCACATTATTTGAAATAACTTATCTCAATTAAACCATTGTTTACATTATTTGAATTAACTTATCTCAATTAAACCATTGTTTACATTAATCGGATTAACTTAACTCAATTAAATCATTGTTTACATTATTTAAATTAAATGATATCAATTAAACCAATGTTTATATTATTTGAATTAAATTATCTCAATTAAATCATTGTTTACATTATTTGAATTAACTTATCTCAATTAAATCATTGTTTACATTATTTGAATTAAATTATCTCAATTAAATCATTGTTTCATTATTCGAATTAAATTATTTCAATTAAATCGTTGTTTACATTATTTGAATTTAATTATCTCAATTAAATCGTTGTTTACATTATTTGAGTTAACTTATCTCAGTTAAATCGTTGTTTACATTATTTGAATTAACTTATTTCAATGAAATCATTGTTTACATTATTTGAATAAAATTATCTCAATTAAATCATTGTTTACAATTTTTGAATTAACTTATCTCAATTAAATCATTGTTTACATTATCTGAATTAACTTATCTCAATTAAACCATTGTTTACATTATTTGAATTAAATTATCTCAATTAAATTATTGTTTACATTATTTGAATTAACTTATCTCAATTAAACCATTATTTACATTATTTGAATTAACTTATCTCAATTAAATCATTGTTTACATTATTCGAATTAAATTATTTCAATTAAATCGTTGTTTACATTATTTGAATTAAATTATCTCAATTAAATCATTGTTTACATTATTTGAGTTAACTTATCTCAGTTAAATCGTTGTTTACATTATTTGAATTAACTTATCTCAATTAAATCATTGTTTACATTATTTGAATTAACTTATCTCAATTAAATCATTGTTTACATTATTTGAATTAACTTATCTCAATTAAATCATTGTTTACTTTAATTGGATTAACTTAACTCAATTAAATCATTGTTTACATTATTTGAATTAAATGATATCAATTAAACCATTGTTCACATTATTTGAAATAACTTATCTCAATTAAACCATTGTTTACATTATTTGAATTAACTTATCTCAATTAAACCATTGTTTACATTATTTGAATTAACTTATCTCAATTAAATCATTGTTTACATTAATTGGATTAACTTAACTCAATTAAATCATTGTTTACATTATTTGAATTCAATGATATCAATTAAACCATTGTCCACATTATTTGAAATTGTTTACATTAATTGGATTAACTTAACTCAATTAAATCATTGTTTACATTATTTGAATTCAATGATATCAATTAAACCATTGTCCACATTATTTGAAATAACTGATCTCAATTAAACCATTGTTTACATTATTTGAATTAACCTATCTCAATTAAATCATTGTTTCATTATTCGAATTAAATTATTTCAATTAAATCGTTGTTTACATTATTTGAATTAAATTATCTCAATTAAATCATTGTTTACATTATTTGAAATAACTTATCTCAATTAAACCATTATTTACATTATTTGAATTAACTTATCTCAATTAAATCATTGTTTCATTATTCAAATTAAATTATTTCAATTAAATCGTTCTTTACATTATTTGAATTAAATTATCTCAATTAAATCATTGTTTACATTATTTGAATTAACTTATCTCAATTAAATCGTTGTTTACATTATTTGAATTAACTTATTTCAATGAAATCATTGTTTACATTATTTGAATTAACTTATCTCAATTAAACCATTGTTTACATTATTTGAATTAACTTATCTTAATTAAATCATTGTTTACATTAATCGGATTAACTTAACTCAATTAAATCATTGTTTACATTATTTAAATTAAATGATATCAATTAAACCATTGTTCACATTATTTGAAATAACTTATCTCAATTGAACCATTGTTTACATTATTTGAATTAACTTATCTCAATTAAACCATTGTTCACATTATTTGAAATAATTTATCTCAATTAAACCATTGTTTACATTATTTCAATTAAATTGTCTCAATTAAATCGTTCTTTACATTATTTGAATTAAAGTATCTCAATTAAATCATTGTTTACATTATTTGAATTAACTTATCTCAATTAGATCATTGTTTACATTATTTGAATTAACTTATTTCAATTAAATCATTGTTTACATTATTTGAATTAAATTATCTCAATTAAATCATTGTTTCATTATTCGAATTAAATTATTTCAATTAAATCGTTGTTTACATTATTTGAATTAAATTATTTCAATTAAATCATTGTTTACATTATTTGAGTTATCTTATCTCAGTTAAATCGTTGTTTACATTATTTGAATTAACTTATTTCAATGAAATCATTGTTTACATTATTTGAATAAAATTATCTTAATTAAATCATTGTTTACATTATTTGAATTAAATTATCTCAATGAAATCATTGTTTACATTATTTGAATTAACTTATTTCAATTAAATCATTGTTTACATTATCTGAATTAACTTATCTCAATTAAACCGTTGTTTACATTATTTGAATTAAATTATCTCAATTAAATCATTGTTTACATTATTTGAATTAACTTATCTCAATTAAACCATTATTTACATTATTTGAATTAACTTATCTCAATTAAATCATTGTTTACATTATTTGAATTAAATTATCTCAATTAAATCATTGTTTCATTATTCGAATTAAATTATTTCAATTAAATCGTTGTTTACATTATTTGAATTAAATTATCTCAATTAAATTATTGTTTACATTATTTGAGTTAACTTATCTCAGTTAAATCGTTGTTTACATTATTTGAATTAACTTATTTCAATGAAATCATTGTTTACATTATTTGAATAAAATTATCTCAATTAAATCATTGTTTACATTATTTGAATTAAATTATCTCAATTAAACCATTGTTTACATTATTTGAATTATCTTATCTCAATTAAATCATTGTTTACATTATTTGAATTAACTTATCTCAATTAAATCATTGTTTACTTTAATTGGATTAACTTAACTCAATTATATCATTGTTTACATTATTTGAATTAACTTATCTCAATTAAATCATTGTTTACATTATTTGAATTAAATTATCTCAATTAAATCATTGTTTCATTATTCGAATTAAATTATTTCAATTAAATCGTTGTTTACATTATTTGAATTAAATTATCTCAATTAAATCATTGTTTACATTATTTGAGTTAACTTATCTCAGTTAAATCGTTGTTTACATTATTTGAATTAACTTAACTCAATTAAATCATTGTTTACATTATTTGAATTCAATGATATCAATTAAACCATTGTCCACATTATTTGAATTAACCTATCTCATTTTTTTTTCTTTTGCCTATTATTAAAGAAGGCCTGGCATGGCCAAGCGTGTTAAGGCGTTCGCTTCGTAATCTAAGGGTCGCGGGTTCGCGCCCGAGTCGCACCAAACATGCACGCCCTTTCAGCCGTGGGTGCGTTATAATGTGACGTTGAATCCCACTATTCGTTGGTACAAGAGTAGCCCAAGAGTTGGCGGTGGGTGGTGATGACTAGCTGCCTTCCTTCTAGTCTTACACTGCTAAATTAGGGACGGCTAGCACAGATAGCCTTCGAGTAGCTTTGTGCGAAATTCCAAAAACGAAACCATTATTAAAGAATAAATGAGACAAATTTGTTACAATATATAAAAAATGCGAAACCATGTAACTAAGTAACGTATTAGCAGTAAACTGAAAGCAGTCAGGTTCTAGCATGTTTTCTTATGCTATTTGGTTTGTTTTATATTTCGCGTAAAGCTACATGAGGAGTATTTGCGGTAGTCGTCCATATGTTTTGAAGTCAAGACAAGAGAAAAAGGAAACTAGTGATCACCACTCACCGCCAACTCGTGATTCACTCTATTACCAACAAATAGTGAGCTTAGTAGTAACGTTATAACGATTTCACGGCTGAAAGGACGCGCAAGTTTGGTGTGATGGGGATATGAACCCGCAAACTTCAGATTACAAGTCGAATGCCTTAACCATCTGACGATACCAGACCTTCTGATATAAACTGATCATTTCATCTAGGATGTTCATATGTATTTTGTTTATTATTGGTTTGTAAATAAAATTACTGCAGAGATAGAGAATACGATAAAAAAATTTCTTTCAAAATGTTTAATATTTTCTTTGACGTTATTATAATTTTAACCAAGCGTTTCTTCCCACAGATGACGCTACAATATCACCTGGTATTGTGAGGGTAAACATTTTGTTTATCAACTCTGCAAACAGAATATGAAACGTATGAGTAATGTATATATTTGTAGTTAAGCCCAGCCACTAAAACAAAGATCAAAGTGATGTTATTAAAGTCGGATTTAATTTAACATATACCATTATATTTATGTTTGAGTCTTCTAGTTATTAAAGTCGGATTTAATTTAACATATACCATTATATTTATGTTTGAGTCTTCTAGTTATTAAAGTCGGATTTAATTTAACATATACCATTATATTTATGTTTGAGTCTTCTAGTTATTAAAGTCGGAGTTAATTTAACATATACCATTATATTTATGTTTGAGTCTTCTAGTTATTAAAGTCGGAGTTAATTTAACATATACCATTATATTTATGTTTGAGTCTTCTAGTTATTAAAGTCGGATTTAATTTAACATATACCATTATATTTATGTTTGAGTCTTCTAGTTATTAAAGTCGGAGTTAATTTAACATATACCATTATATTTATGTTTGAGTCTTCTAGTTATTAAAGTCGGAGTTAATTTAACATATACCATTATATTTATGTTTGAGTCTTCTAGTTATTAAAGTCGGAGTTAATTTAACATATACCATTATATTTATGTTTGAGTCTTCTAGTTATTAAAGTCGGAGTTAATTTAACATATACCATTATATTTATGTTTGAGTCTTCTAGTTATTAAAGTCGGAGTTAATTTAACATATACCATTATATTTATGTTTGAGTCTTCTAGTTATTAAAGTCGGAGTTAATTTAACATATACCATTATATTTATGTTTGAGTCTTCTAGTTATTAAAGTCGGAGTTAATTTAACATATACCATTATATTTATGTTTGAGTCTTCTATTAAAGTCGGAGTATTAACATATACCATTATATTTATGTTTGAGTCTTCTAGTTATTAAAGTCGGAGTAACATATACCATTATATTTATGTTTGAGTCTTCTAGTTATTAAAGTCGGAATTTAACATATACCATTATATTTATGTTTGAGTCTTCTAGTTATTAAAGTCGGAGTTAATTTAACATATACCATTATATTTATGTTTGAGTCTTCTAGTTATTAAAGTCGGAGTTAATTTAACATATACCATTATATTTATGTTTGAGTCTTCTAGTTATTAAAGTCGGAGTTAATTTAACATATACCATTATATTTATGTTTGAGTCTTCTAGTTATTAAAGTCGGAGTTAATTTAACATATACCATTATATTTATGTTTGAGTCTTCTAGTTATTAAAGTCGGAGTTAATTTAACATATACCATTATATTTATGTTTGAGTCTTCTAGTTATTAAAGTCGGAGTTAATTTAACATATACCATTATATTTATGTTTGAGTCTTCTAGTTATTAAAGTCGGAGTTAATTTAACATATACCATTATATTTATGTTTGAGTCTTCTAGTTATTAAAGTCGGAGTTAATTTAACATATACCATTATATTTATGTTTGAGTCTTCTAGTTATTAAAGTCGGAGTTAATTTAACATATACCATTATATTTATGTTTGAGTCTTCTAGTTATTAAAGTCGGAGTTAATTTAACATATACCATTATATTTATGTTTGAGTCTTCTAGTTATTAAAGTCGGAGTTAATTTAACATATACCATTATATTTATGTTTGAGTCTTCTAGTTATTAAAGTCGGAGTTAATTTAACATATACCATTATATTTATGTTTGAGTCTTCTAGTTATTAAAGTCGGAGTTAATTTAACATATACCATTATATTTATGTTTGAGTCTTCTAGTTATTAAAGTCGGAGTTAATTTAACATATACCATTATATTTATGTTTGAGTCTTCTAGTTATTAAAGTCGGAGTTAATTTAACATATACCATTATATTTATGTTTGAGTCTTCTAGTTATTAAAGTCGGAGTTAATTTAACATATACCATTATATTTATGTTTGAGTCTTCTAGTTATTAAAGTCGGAGTTAATTTAACATATACCATTATATTTATGTTTGAGTCTTCTAGTTATTAAAGTCGGAGTTAATTTAACATATACCATTATATTTATGTTTGAGTCTTCTAGTTATTAAAGTCGGAGTTAATTTAACATATACCATTATATTTATGTTTGAGTCTTCTAGTTATTAAAGTCGGAGTTAATTTAACATATACCATTATATTTATGTTTGAGTCTTCTAGTTATTAAAGTCGGAGTTAATTTAACATATACCATTATATTTATGTTTGAGTCTTCTAGTTATTAAAGTCGGAGTTAATTTAACATATACCATTATATTTATGTTTGAGTCTTCTAGTTATTAAAGTCGGAGTTAATTTAACATATACCATTATATTTATTTGTTTGAGTCTTCTAGTTATTAAAGTCGGAGTTAATTTAACATATACCATTATATTTATGTTTGAGTCTTCTAGTTATTAAAGTCGGAGTTAATTTAACATATACCATTATATTTATGTTTGAGTCTTCTAGTTATTAAAGTCGGAGTTAATTTAACATATACCATTATATTTATGTTTGAGTCTTCTAGTTATTAAAGTCGGAGTTAATTTAACATATACCATTATATTTATGTTTGAGTCTTCTAGTTATTAAAGTCGGAGTTAATTTAACATATACCATTATATTTATGTTTGAGTCTTCTAGTTATTAAAGTCGGAGTTAATTTAACATATACCATTATATTTATGTTTGAGTCTTCTAGTTATTAAAGTCGGAGTTAATTTAACATATACCATTATATTTATGTTTGAGTCTTCTAGTTATTAAAGTCGGAGTTAATTTAACATATACCATTATATTTATGTTTGAGTCTTCTAGTTATTAAAGTCGGAGTTAATTTAACATATACCATTATATTTATGTTTGAGTCTTCTAGTTATTAAAGTCGGAGTTAATTTAACATATACCATTATATTTATGTTTGAGTCTTCTAGTTATTAAAGTCGGAGTTAATTTAACATATACCATTATATTTATGTTTGAGTCTTCTAGTTATTAAAGTCGGAGTTAATTTAACATATACCATTATATTTATGTTTGAGTCTTCTAGTTATTAAAGTCGGAGTTAATTTAACATATACCATTATATTTATGTTTGAGTCTTCTAGTTATTAAAGTCGGAGTTAATTTAACATATACCATTATATTTATGTTTGAGTCTTCTAGTTATTAAAGTCGGAGTTAATTTAACATATACCATTATTTGATTTCGGAGTTAATTTAACATATACCATTATATTTATGTTTGAGTCTTCTAGTTATTAAAGTCGGAGTTAATTTAACATATACCATTATATTTATGTTTGAGTCTTCTAGTTATTAAAGTCGGAGTTAATTTAACATATACCATTATATTTATGTTTGAGTCTTCTAGTTATTAAAGTCGGAGTTAATTTAACATATACCATTATATTTATGTTTGAGTCTTCTAGTTATTAAAGTCGGAGTTAATTTAACATATACCATTATATTTATGTTTGAGTCTTCTAGTTATTAAAGTCGGAGTTAATTTAACATATACCATTATATTTATGTTTGAGTCTTCTAGTTATTAAAGTCGGAGTTAATTTAACATATACCATTATATTTATGTTTGAGTCTTCTAGTTATTAAAGTCGGAGTTAATTTAACATATACCATTATATTTATGTTTGAGTCTTCTAGTTATTAAAGTCGGAGTTAATTTAACATATACCATTATATTTATGTTTGAGTCTTCTAGTTATTAAAGTCGGAGTTAATTTAACATATACCATTATATTTATGTTTGAGTCTTCTAGTTATTAAAGTCGGAGTTAATTTAACATATACCATTATATTTATGTTTGAGTCTTCTAGTTATTAAAGTCGGAGTTAATTTAACATATACCATTATATTTATGTTTGAGTCTTCTAGTTATTAAAGTCGGAGTTAATTTAACGTATACCATTATATTTATGTTTGAGTCTTCTAGTTATTAAAGTCGGAGTTAATTTAACATATACCATTATATTTATGTTTGAGTCTTCTAGTTATTAAAGTCGGAGTTAATTTAACATATACCATTATATTTATGTTTGAGTCTTCTAGTTATTAAAGTCGGAGTTAATTTAACATATACCATTATATTTATGTTTGAGTCTTCTAGTTATTAAAGTCGGAGTTAATTTAACATATACCATTATATTTATGTTTGAGTCTTCTAGTTATTAAAGTCGGAGTTAATTTAACATATACCATTATATTTATGTTTGAGTCTTCTAGTTATTAAAGTCGGAGTTAATTTAACATATACCATTATATTTATGTTTGAGTCTTCTAGTTATTAAAGTCGGAGTTAATTTAACATATACCATTATATTTATGTTTGAGTCTTCTAGTTATTAAAGTCGGAGTTAATTTAACATATACCATTATATTTATGTTTGAGTCTTCTAGTTATTAAAGTCGGAGTTAATTTAACATATACCATTATATTTATGTTTGAGTCTTCTAGTTATTAAAGTCGGAGTTAATTTAACATATACCATTATATTTATGTTTGAGTCTTCTAGTTATTAAAGTCGGAGTTAATTTAACATATACCATTATATTTATGTTTGAGTCTTCTAGTTATTAAAGTCGGAGTTAATTTAACATATACCATTATATTTATGTTTGAGTCTTCTAGTTATTAAAGTCGGAGTTAATTTAACATATACCATTATATTTATGTTTGAGTCTTCTAGTTATTAAAGTCGGAGTTAATTTAACATATACCATTATATTTATGTTTGAGTCTTCTAGTTATTAAAGTCGGAGTTAATTTAACATATACCATTATATTTATGTTTGAGTCTTCTAGTTATTAAAGTCGGAGTTAATTTAACATATACCATTATATTTATGTTTGAGTCTTCTAGTTTTATTATGCTCATCATTAAGACGATGCATCAACACATCAGTTCTCTTGATGACCTTCAACACTTCAATCACATCCCCCCAACTCTTCGTTTATTTTCAAGAGAACACAATTTCAAAGATTTTAATATCTCCTTACGTGATAACCTCTTAATTCCAGGCACGATACCAGTAGTCCTCAGCCGAACTCTTTCCAGCATTTCAATGTTCTTTCTAATATAAGAAGCCCAAAACTGAACATAATATTCCAAACGTGACTGAAACCATGTTGACTATCCAATAAAAGTCTAAGCTTTAAATAACTTTACCAAGTATCTTTTATCAGATGGTCCAAAACGTCTCCTACAACTAATGCGAGACTAATGGATTCATATTTATTGGAAAAAATTGTATCACCTCCCTTGAAAAGAGGCGTTACGTTAGCTAACTTCCAATCTGCTGCTATCTGGCCAGTATTCAGGAATGACAGAAAATAGTAGTACGTAGTTGACATGTCCAATCTTTAACGGTCTGACACGGCTCTGCTCCATTCTTTTGGGGGAATATTGTTCCTTCAGACGATTGGACACTCATTCGCAAATCTACCTTTTCATCATTTGTGGGTTTTTGATGTCTGTACCGTGGATTATTTGTTATGGTTGCGAGCGATGACTACTAATGTTAAGTTGGTTCATATGGATAGGCATCCCACGGGGTTGTGCACTTTTTGTTCACTAACGCGGGAAACCATTTACCATCTGATTTTCATGTGTCCTTCTGTCCAGTCCTTGTGGTCTTATGTGTATGCTTTACTGGAATTTTATTATGGATGCCCTATCTCCAACTGGTTCTGGAGGAGATGCCAGTTAGTGGGATCTCATCCTCTCTTACCTGGTCGGTGTTTAAATATTTTTCGCTTATTAACTAGTTTTGCACGGCTTGTTATCCAGTCTGCGAGGTCTGTTCAGTTAGCACGCAATCGCAAGCTTCATTTAATTTCGTTCTATAAAGTGCGTTTACGCAAACATATACACTTACATTATCATAGATGTGTGTTACATGACTCATTAAGTGCCTTTTATTCATTGTATCACTATAACGGTAGGTTGGTTACAAAGGGAGTACACGGACACCTGTTATGTGCTTTGTTAAGATAAAATGTGTTCTTTTCTACAATTGAGTTTTCTTTTTTTATCACAGTGTTCCATTCTTTTCATTATTCTATTAAGGTTTTTGGTGTATTTTGATTTAAAAATTACAGCTAATTATCATTTCTTTTATATTTTTAACACATTTTACACCTGTTGTAATTTTTAGCAAGATATCTTGCAATGTTTTTTCGTTTGTTTTTTTTCCATATGCTAATTACTTAACTAGTGTTTCATTTACTGAATCACTATAATGGTAGGTTGATAACAAAGATACCTGTTATGTGCTTTGTTAACATGAAGTGTATTCTTTTCTACAAGTTTTCTTTTTTATCACAAGTGTTCCATTGTTTTATTAATGTTTTTCGTGTAATTTGATTTAGATACTTACCGCTAACTATTACTTCTTTTATATTTCATAATTCATTTTATACCTTTTGTTGTAATTTTTTAACAAGGTGGTACCTTGCAATGTTTTCTCTCCATGTGCTAATTATTTAACTAGTGTTTTATTTCATGTATTTTTGTGTATACCCCCTCTTTTAGTTGGGATGAATAAAGAGAAAAAAAAACTCGACTCGTAATCTGAGGGTCTCGGGTTCGAATCCCCGTCACACCAAACACGCTTGCTCTTTCAGCCGTGAGGCCATTATATAATGTGACGGTCAATCCTACTATTCGTTGGTAAAAGAGTAGCCCTAGAGTTGGCGGTGTGATGATGTCTTGTTGCCTTCCCTCGAGTATTGCACTGATACATTAAGGACGGCTTGCACAGATAACCCTGGTGTAGCTTTGCGCGAAATTCAAACCCATCTTTAGCCTCCTTCCAAACTCTTGGGAAAATATTGTCAGATCCAGGAACCTTATCTTTTTTAAACCTCCCAATTATTATTAACCAGCTGAGAGTTTGTGCAATCCTCTTGTTTAATTTTGTTTTCTTCTGTGAATTGTTGAAAATGAGTAATATCTTTTAAATCTTCATCATTAAAGAATAAAGAAAGGCAGAATTTAATAACCGAACTATTTCGTGTCACTAAGTACTGGCCTGCCTTTAACCTTCATTTTAACAAGTACTTAAAAAAATCCTTATTGTTAATTTTTACCGTTTAAATCAACCTCTTTTTCATACATCGTTTGTGACGTTCTAACTTCCAAGATGAACAAGTTTCTTGACCTCATATAATATTATAAATAAAGAAATATTGAAACTTAAAACAACAACAGTCCTATGATTTTTCTTTCTCTAATGTCTGCCTTTTGTGAGCAAATAAGTTATACGCATATTGAAATTTATATACCCCTAGAGCTGCTATTATCTAGTGGCATACTAAGGTACTATAACCCACCAACTGTAAAAGATTGGTTGGTTTGTTGTTTTATGGCGCAAAGCAACTAGACAATCTGAGCCAAACTGTAAGATAATTTAGCTATTTAATTATATTATTAAAACACCGAAAAATAACGAGTTAGGTGTATAAAGTTGAAATTGGCTTTGTAATCTAAGGAAACTGAAAATAGAAGTGAATAAACTTTTTATCCTTCATTCAATATTATTATCTCACGTCGTCACTGAAGCAAACGCATGAATGTAGTTAATATTAACATTTTTTTTTTCAGAAGCGAATTTTATTTTTACGTTAAAAGTACACTTTAAAACAAATATGTTTTCTTTTGATGAATAAGAAAACAGGGAAAGATAATGCTAAACTTTACAATATGTTTTAAAAACATTTTTGAGTTTAAAGTGGAAATTTTAGACGAGTGGTTCCATATATTTTCGTCACTGTGTGTTTCTGAATATTGTTTAATTAAAGTTATTAAACAAAATAGCCCACAAACTCCCAGTGTTACCTTCGCGGTCCCACTGCTACAGATTGTTTATATATTAATCGTTAAACAGTTGTAGCATGTCGAGTAATCATTACAATCTATTGTAGAGAAATGTTATGAAGAACGTAAGAATAAATTCTAGATTTTTATTATGTTCGCCATTCTACATAATATTTGCGGCGTACAATTTATTTTCACGCTAACATCTAGATGTCGCCGTTAAATACTTTGAGAAATGTTTACAATAGAGAAAAGTACTGTGTTTGTTTCTTTATATTTTCTTATAGTAAAGCCCTATCAGGCTATCTGCTGAGTCCACCAAGGAGAATCGAACCCCCTGATTTTAGCGTTGTAAATATTGAAACTTACCGATGTACCAGAGGGGAATTGTTTGATTAGTAATAACTAAAGACTTTATGTATTTTTAAAACATATAGTTCATAAAGAATTTTTACTTTATTCAGTCTTGAAAAAACATTTTTGTGCCTTTTCTATTTTTTGTAAGTATGTAATAAAAATGAAAAACAACTATATACTCAGAAAGTGGACAAAACTGAACAATTTATACACGTTTCTAGTGGAATTATAAGAAAATAAAATTGATAGCAGTCTTAAAACACTGAGGGCAATATTTTTTGGCATTGATTGGGTTCAGTATTTACTGCATTTTTTTTAGTAAAATAGTTGTTTATAATTTGTGAATAACCATAAAGATATATCATCGGTTATTATGTATTGAAATTTACTTCAACACTTTAAGGCGTGTCGTCTCTGTTATCGCTTTGTAATGTTAGCCTACTTAACAATATGTAGGCCCAAGTGTAAAGCTATGTAAACTAGTCAACAGTTACGTTAGAATTGGTTATCAAAACAAGTAGAAATCAAGTAAGAATGACTATGTTCACAGGTGAGTAAGCGGATAGTTTATGGAATTACGATTTTAAAATCTGTATTGGAATACCCGCGGTGAACAGAGCGCAGGTGGCCCATTGTGTAAGTTTACAATAAACGTGATTTAAAAGAACGGTTAGATGAACAACGAATTCGGCACGGAGAAGTTACTTGGTTCTGTAGGTAATGATATCGAAAGAAATCTATTCTTCATATTAAACAAATTAAAAAATAAAAAAAAACTTAAAAGGTGACACAATTTGGCGCTACTGTCGTGATTAAAAATCGTCAGAGTCGAATCGGACTTCCATTCTAATGAAAAACAAGTAGCAATAATTACAGGCACTACATTTTCTGCGTGTATAAAAACTGTTAATTTTTAGCACGTTAACTTTATATAGCCTATATACCATAAGAAGTAAAAACAGAAGATTTATTTAAGAATGTGTTAACTACGTGCACAATATTAATCGATGTTTTTCTCTAACTGTCTTCACAAGGTAAGTTGGTTTGCATGAAACTGAAACAGTAGGCCTAACGTGAACGTAGAAGCTAAGTTGGTATCATTGAAATTTATTTATAAATTATTCATCAATCCAAATACATTTAGTAAGAAACGACACTATTACTCATGTTGGACAAAGATAAACGCGACGAAAAAGTAGATTTATACAAATTTCACTTCTACTTTATGCGTAGCAGATATGTTCACCACAATAACGGGTTTAAAATTATTTTGTCTTGCAAATGAATATGGACGTATATTCTTCATTAACTGGCGGACAGCACAAGCCACAGACGACGAACACAACCATCACGCTTAAAGGAAAACATTTAATTATACAGCGATTCGCACTAATAAACAATTTCACTAATTAGATTATATTTTACAAAAAGATTTCGTTCTAACACGAGCTAATGGTGACTTAGTTGCGCATGGCTAGTTTTCACATTGCCATAGTCAACGTATCAACAAACCAATCACAGATTTCTTTACAACTGTACACGAGATTCCACAGATGTGAAATATGAAGTCCCCTAATAACTTGCTCTCGTTAAACGAGATTAAACTTTAATCCTGTTTTTTAGTCCTTGAAAATTGGTGTGAAACCTCTGGTAGAATATCGTAGCAGATACACACACACGACGACGGAAATCGGAACCAATCGGAAAATATTCCTCGGCACTCGTTTTTGGGATCTAACGCCAGAAGTCGGTGAAGCCGGAATTGTTGTTCGCAGCGACAGCCGAGCCTACAGTACATCTGCTGATATTCGTACCTGTTAAAAAATACACCAATCTCTCATGGTGAATATTTATTTTTTTATAACATTACATCTCTCGATAGGGCATATGCTACGTTCCACAATGAATAAAATTTATCTCATGTTTATAAATCTGTGTTTAGCTACCCATTGTTACATTACCATATGTGCTTTCTTACTCAGTTAACATTACACCTAGTGGAATAAATGCAAACTTCAGACTATGGTAGTTTGGGGTCGTGTAAGCTTTGGATTAGTTTACCATCTAAAATTTTAAAAATACAGCTTGAAACTAAAGTGAAACTAGTACAAATTACACATACATTCAATACTGTTAGGGTGAAAGAGGTTCACTAGAGGTGTTTAGATTCGAATTAACGACAAACTGTAAGAAGTTACTGTACGAAAGTAATTATGTAGTATTATTTAAAGTAACATGAAAGTTAATGAAATATAATAACTTATTTATAGACATGAATAATATATCACTGTTCTTGATATTACACCTAGTATGTCATTCAATACGTGACCAATAGACTTAAAGTACGATGAATTAACATAATAAATAACACACAACGTTAGACACACAAACATAAAAAATAACTCAACGTTGAAATAGGTACACAACTAAAATTAATACATAACACAACGATAAAATAGGTACAGAACTAAAATAATAAATATCGTTAAAATTGGTTCACAACTAAAGTAACAGCAAGTTAAAATAGGTTCACAACTAAAATAACAGTAAGTTAAAATAGGTATACAACTAAAATAACAGCAAGTTAAAATAGGTACACAACTAAAATAAGATAACACAACGTTGAAATAGGTACACAACTAAATAAATAAATAACACGTGAAAAGAGGTACAAAACTAAAATAATAAATAAAACAACGTAAAGATAGGTACATAACTAAAATAATAAATAGCACAATGTTAAAATAGATACAAAATTAAAATAATAGCTAACACAACGATAAAATAGGTACAATAATAAATAACACAGTTAAAATAGGTACACAACTAGAAATATTACGTTAAAATATGTACACAACTAAAATAATAAATAACAATGTTAAATAAACACATAATTAAATAATAAATAGCACAACGATTAAATAGGTACAAAACTAAAATAATTAAGGCCACTATTATAAAAGTTCATTACATATTTCATGTTTCAACGCTATTTTCATGAGTGAATTACATCATATATTGAATCTTTTTTTATACATCTATCTTCATTTTTCATTTTACAATTCCTGCGGGAACATTTCAAGGAGGTCAGCACATTTTTACATAAATATTCGCTGTACCTTTATGAATATTTAATAATACATTATTTTTATATATTTAATTATTTACAAGGGATCACGAATTTCATTCGCTATAAAACATTTTGTTGAGCTCAAATTACAAGTTTGTTTCCCCACAATGCTATATTTTGAATTTTATCATAACAGGTAATGTACATCTAATGCAACATATGGTATCGTGAGATTAATAATCGATAAGAGGGTTTGATTTTTGTCACTAAACTGATTGATTGACGCCTATGACAATCTATAATAAAATTGACAACTTCAGTATAAAGCCACTTACGTAGACCTTAAGACATTAAACCTAACTCTGTTCTTTCCTTTTCTTTTCAATATTATGAGTTCACAACTTTTACCGTCTTTGCCAAGAAAATAAATAAGGTTACTTTTTCTAACTTCTAAGATTGTTATATGTACTCTGCTCTTAAAGTAACATCAAAGCTAAGTCTGGTCGTTCTCTGATTTTGTTCTGTAAACTCACTCACTACAAACTTACGCGCATTTTTCCCAGTTGACGTATTGTTCAAATGGATAAACGTTGAGCAAAGCGAGGGTCTCTCCTCGAGTGTTGTTGGCCCAGTAGGGCGCAACGACTTCTTCTTTTACTGGACACGCGTTCCTGAGGTGGACAGAGAAGTTATATTAGATGATATATCCATCTAAGACCTTACGTCAACATACAAGGAAAGACAACAGACCATATGTTACATAACAAAAGTAAACAGTGAAAAACCACATTATCTTTGTTATGTATGACTGCTTAATAAGCAATACTAATAGTAATGCATATTATTTAACGACAACGAAGTGTTCATATATAAAACTATATTAGTGTCTTCAGCTGATATTGATTATTAAAGTACCTTTCTTCAGATGTAAGGAATATTGTTTAAACAGACTCAGGTGTTTATATGTAAAACTATGTTAGTGTCTTTATCTGAGATTAATTATTAAAGTACCTTTCTTCAGATGTAAGGAACATTGTTTAAACAGACCCAGATGTTTATATGTAAAACTATATTAGTGTCTTTAGCTGAGATTAATTATTAAAGTGCCTTTCTTCAGATGTAAGGAATATTGTTTAAACAGACCCTGGGGTTTATATGTAAAACTGTTAGTGTCTTTAGCTGAGATTAATTATTAAAGTACCTTTCTTCAAATGTAAGGAATATTGTTTAAACAGACCCAGATGTTTATATGTAAAACTATGTTAGTGTCTTTAGCTGAGATTAATTATTAAAGTACCTTTCTTCAGATGTAAGGAATATTGTTTAAACAGACCCAGATGTTTATATGTAAAACTATGTTAGTGTCTTTAGCTGAGATTAATTATTAAAGTACCTTTCTTCAGATGTAAGGAATATTGTTTAAACAGACCCAGATGTTTATATGTAAAACTATGTTAGTGTCTTTAGCTGAGATTAATTATGAAAATACCTTTCTTCAGATGTAAGGAATATTGTTTAAACAGACCCAGGTGTTTATATATAAAACTATGTTTGTGTCTTTACCTGAGATTAATTATTAAAGTACCTTTCTTCAGATGTAAGGAATATTGTTTAAACAGACCCAGGTGTTTATATGTAAAACTATGTTAGTGTCTTTAGCTGAGATTAATTATTAAAGTACCTTTCTTCAGATGTAAGGAATATTGTTTAAACAGACCCAGATGTTTATATGTAAAACTATGTTAGTGTCTTTAGCTGAGATTAATTATTAAAGTACCTTTCTTCAGATGTAAGGAATATTGTTTAAACAGACCCTGGGGTTTATATGTAAAACTGTGTTAGTGTCTTTAGCTGAGATTAATTATTAAAGTACCTTTCTTCAGATGTAAGGAATATTGTTTAAACAGACCCAGGTGTTTATATGTAAAACTATGTTAGTGTCTTTAGCTGAGATTAATTATTAAAGTACCTTTCTTCAGATGTAAGGAATATTGTTTAAACAGACCCAGATGTTTATATGTAAAACTATGTTAGTGTCTTTAGCTGAGATTAATTATTAAAGTACCTTTCTTCAGATGTAAGGAATATTGTTTAAACAGACCCAGATGTTTATATGTAAAACTATATTAGTGTCTTTAGCTGAGATTAATTATTAAACTACCTTTCTTCAGATGTAAGGAATATTGTTTAAACAGACCCAGATGTTAATATGTAAAACTATGTTAGTGTCTTTAGCTGAGATTAATTATGAAAATACCTTTCTTCAGATGTAAGGAATATTGTTTAAACAGACCCAGGTGTTTATATGTAAAACTATGTTTGTGTCTGTAGCTGAGATTAATTATTAAAGTACCTTTCTTCAGATGTAAGGAATATTGTTTAAACAGACCCAGGTGTTCATATATAAAACTATGTTAGTGTCTTTAGCTGAGATTAATTATTAAAGTACCTTTCTTCAGATGTAAGGAATATTGTTTAAACAGACCCAGATGTTTATATGTAAAACTATGTTAGTGTCTTTAGCTGAGATTAATTATTAAAGTACCTTTCTTCAGATGTAAGGAATATTGTTTAAACAGACCCAGATGTTTATATGTAAAACTATGTTAGTGTCTTTAGCTGAGATTAATTATTAAAGTATCTTTCTTCAGATGTAAGGAATATTGTTTAAACAGACCCAGGTGTTTATATGTAAAACTAAATTAGTGTCTTTAGTTTGGTTGATTATTAATGTACCTTTCTTCAGCTGTAAGTTATATTATAATTGTTTGCATTTAAAGGAATATTACTTAAAATAGGAATGTTTTGTGAATAATACTGCTTTTATTGATACACTCTGTAAATAGCTTGTCTAAAATCGATGTTTTCATTAAGGCTGCTATCACTGAGGTACGTTTGATGAAAAACCGTTAAATGTTTCTTTAATAATAGAGTAGTGTGTAGTAAACATTGACGATATAAAGTTTAATATTAAAGTGAGGGGAAAAAATCATGTAGTTTTCTAGTTTTTTGTCACAAATGTTAGGTTTGTTTGAAATTGAGCACAATAGACTGTCTGTGGTATGCACACGGCGTGTATCGAAAAGTCTGAAAACATACTGTTTTTTAACTGGTAGCCACAAATGTTAGGCCTATCAGTTCCTGATATTTCCTCAGTTTTCGGTGTTTAAACTGCATTTTTTAAAATAATATCTCTTATTTTAGTCTTTGCGATGTTATTATAGAAATATTAAGCTATGTTACTGTGCTGTGTGAAATATGACAGTCGAAAACACAAACCAACTGATATGGATAAATACATAAATATATGCACAATGTGTATAAAAATAGTTTAACTTATCAAATGTAGCACAGTGAGTAAATATTTGTCAAAATAAGCTTTCGAAGGACGTCACAAAGGGTGTACAATATAAAATTCGATACAGGGAGATATATTAAACACTTTTATTGACCATCCTAGGTCATCTTTAGGTTGGCAAAGAGAATTTGAAACTGATCGTTGCCGGACACATGTCTTCCGGACGAGAGTATAAGCAGGTGTGGGATTGTAGGGGGCGTTTCAGTTGGATGTTAGGTTATTAATAAGCATAGGAAAAAGGTGTTCCTTTATATTGGGTTAATTTTGGTTTTAGTTCCTGTATTTGTAGGTATTCTTTGATTTTGCGTTTGTTTAAATTTGTTTTCCTAGTTAATAGGTTTTGTAGTTTGTTGTATCTTGGGATTTATTGTTGTTTGTTTGTGTGTTTTTCTAATAGCAAAGCCACATCGGGCTATCTGCTCAGCCCACCGAGGGGAATCGAACCCCTGATTTTAGCGTTCTAAATCCGGAGACATACCGCTGTACTAGCGGGGGGCTGTTTGTTTGTTGTTGGTCTAGGTGTGTGCGTATAATTTTTTACAGTTTTTTGAGGAAACTTATTGATGTTGATGAAGTGTTGTTTTATTTTGTTTAATTCATCGTTAATTTTATCAGGTGAACCTAGTTTTGTGACTGTGTTTATTTGGTTTCTTAATATGTTAAGTTTTTCGTGTTGTTTCGTGTGCTGAATCCCAAGGAATGTATAATCCAGTATGGGTAATTTTTCTGTGGATTTCCGTTTTGAATTGTGTATCAGTTCCAGTGATCTTGAAGTTAAGAAATGATATTTGATTGCTTTCTTCCTGTTCACAGGTAAACTTAATGTTGGGGTGTATCGAGTTAACATGATTGAAAGAAGTAAGTGTGTGTTCTGTAGATGTGAATCCAACATTCGTATCATCAACACACCTGTACCAGTATAGTGGTGGGTATAAGGCTGAATTGATCGCTTGTGATTCAATCTATGTCATAAAAATGTTGACTAGAAGTGATAACGCGGGATTCCCCATACTTAGGCTATTTATTTGTGGGTAGTTTTGGTTATTGAACATAAAGTTAGTTTTGGCGGTCAATCCCACTATTCGTTGATAAAAGAGTATTCCAAGAGAGGGCGGTGGGTGGTGTTGACTAGCTACCTTCCCTCTAATCTTACACTGTTCAATTAGGGACGACTAGCGCAGATAGCCCTCATGTAGCTTTGCGTGAAATTCAAAAAACAAATAAACAAACCATGAAGCATACTCACACGCCAATTTTCGTAGCGGTCGTTTCGTGTTCTTCTGTGTCCGAATTTAAGTAGTTGGAGTTGACAAAGTTTACCTTTTCTTGTAGTTCACTCGTGTCTTCATAGTATAGAGGACTGAAAGATTCTTTCTCCACTCCCGTAGTCTTCGTGTTACTTTGATGTGAAGTTTCTGTGTTGTCTAATGGTTCCTTCGACGACCAGGTTCTATGGAAGGAAGATGTCGGTTCTGTGCTCGATACTTCCGTTTTCATAAAACTGTTCCCTTCACTGATGGTAGTAGAACCCTTGTCTTCCGCGACACTGCTCATCTGTGGAATTTCTGTAGAACCTTTACGATTCGACTCCATTGGAAATACGACCTGAGGAAATATTTGATGACGCGAATTTAGTCGTACTCGAGACGACTTTGAGTCAGGTGTATTTATATACCGTGACGACTTTAAGTCAGGACGTTCTGGTGTGTTTATATACCGTGATCGCCTGGTTTCTCTGTCTTCATGAAGGACAAAACTTTGGCGCTGGTCTCCATACATTCGCCTCACAAGCCCTTGGTTATCGTTTATATATCGTCGAACGGAATGCCTACAGAGAATAGTAGAAACCGTTATTAAACTAAGATGGTTACAGTAGAAACCGTTATTAAACTAAGATGGTTACGGTAGAAACCGTTATTAAACTAAGATGGTTACGGTAGAAACCGTTATTAAACTAAGATGGTTACAGTAGAAACCGTTATTAAACTAAGATGGTTACGGTAGAAACCGTTATTAAACTAAGATGGTTACAGTAGAAACCGTTATTAAACTAAGATGGTTACGGTAGAAACCGTTATTAAACTAAGATGGTTACGGTAGAAACCGTTATTAAACTAAGATGGTTACAGTAGAAACCGTTATTAAACTAAGATGGTTACAGTAGAAACCGTTATTAAACTAAGATGGTTACGGTAGAAACCGTTATTAAACTAAGATGGTTACGGTAGAAACCGTTATTAAACTAAGATGGTTACGGTAGAAACCGTTATTAAACTAAGATGGTTACGGTAGAAACCGTTATTAAACTAAGATGGTTACGGTAGAAACCGTTATTAAACTAAGATGGTTACGGTAGAAACCGTTATTAAACTAAGATGGTTACGGTAGAAACCGTTATTAAACTAAGATGGTTACGGTAGAAACCGTTATTAAACTAAGATGGTTACGGTAGAAACCGTTATTAAACTAAGATGGTTACGGTAGAAACCGTTATTAAACTAAGATGGTTACGGTAGAAACCGTTATTAAACTAAGATGGTTACAGTAGAAACCGTTATTAAACTAAGATGGTTACAGTAGAAACCGTTATTAAACTAAGATGGTTACAGTAGAAACCGTTATTAAACTAAGATGGTTACAGTAGAAACCGTTATTAAACTAAGATGGTTACAGTAGAAACCGTTATTAAACTAAGATGGTTACAGTAGAAACCGTTATTAAACTAAGATGGTTACAGTAGAAACCGTTATTAAACTAAGATGGTTACGGTAGAAACCGTTATTAAACTAAGATGGTTACAATATAAACATTATTAAACTAAGATGGTTACGGAATGAGAAAAGAACGAATTATGAATTTAACTTAAAACCAAATTAAAGCCATTATAAATATATATTTATTATCGTTGTATATTTCAGTCACCACGGTAGCTCAGTTGTAAGTCTAAGAGCTTACATTGCTATAAACATGGCTACGATACTTGCGGTGGGCAGAGCGCAGATAGCTCCCTTTTTACTCATCATATAAATGTTATAAACCTAAGGTAAGAATTAGACGATGTCAAATAACGTTCTACCTGGTGATGTCATGTTGCTAACAACAACATTTACAAACAAACTCTATCATAAAAACTAGGGTATTTATATTACCTTTATAACAATGATTTAAATGTTCGATTCTTTATTAGAAAACTTCATTATTTTACTAAATTTTTCACAACAACATTCTCAGTAAAAATAGTATCATTTTTACCCAAAATTTGAATGAGCTGTTGAAGTTCTATTATTCTATTTCAGATATGATTTAAGCCTGTGATAACTTAACAGTTCCTGACTTCCTTACCAGGGGTAAGCACTCCCGGGGAGAGAACAGTAAGATGATTTGGTCATATCACACGGAATCTCTGTGAGAAAACGGGCGCTGATGCGTGGACCACAAGACTGCCCTTGGACTCGGAATATCGCAGCTCCCAAACTCCAGCAAAACTGAAAAGAAAAATGACAAGTTGCATTATATTCTATATTAACATATATACAGTTTTCTTATCCCTCTGGCCCGGCAATGGCCTAGCGCGTTAAGGCGTGCGCTTCGTAATCTGAGGGTGGCGGATTCGCGCCAAACATGCTTGCCCTCCCAGCTGTGGGGGCGTTATAATGTGACGGTCAATCCCACTATTTGTTGGTAAAAGAGTAGCCCAAGAGTTGGCGGTGGGTGGTGATGACTAGCTGCCTTCCCTCTAGTCTCCGTCGACAGCACTCCACCACAGACCACCTAATTCGTCTTGAAACATCTATCAGAGAAGCCTTTCTCAACCGCCAACATCTTGTATCAATATTCTTTGACATAGAGAAGGCTTACGACACAACATGGAGGTATGGCGTTTTGCGAGACCTCCATACATATGGGTTACGTGGCCATCTACCCATGTTTATTAAAAATTTTTTAATGGACAGGAGATTCCAAGTTCGTGTGGGTTCGACACTTTCCCGTTCTTTTGTACAGGAACTTGGAGTCCCTCAAGGATGTGTATTGAGTGTTACACTCTTCAGTATAAAGATAAATGCCATCACTGAACAACTCCCTCTCACTGTTGCGAATGGGCTGTATGTCGATGACTTTCACATCTCATGTCAGTCGTCAAACATGAGATATATTGAGCGGCAACTACAAACCGCCCTCAATTGTGTACGGAAGTGGACTATGGCGAACGGCTTTAATTTCTCTCTCTCAAAACTGTGTGCATGCACTTTGCCGTCGACGGGGTATTCACCCTGATCCTGAACTTCATATCGGTGGAGTTTTGCTGCCAGTTGTCCCGGAGACCAAGTTCTTGGGGCTTATCTTTGATCGTAAACTGACCTTTATACCACACTTAAAGCAGCTTCGGGTCAAATGCACAAGAGCACTGAACATCCTCCGTGTTCTCTCTTCTACCAGTTGGGGGGCAGATCGCTGTTCAATGTTAAAGGTATATCGTGCTCTTATTAGATCGAAACTCGATTATGGATCAATGGTCTATGGCTCTGCCAGACCCTCAGCCTTAAAGATGCTGGACCCCGTTCATCACCAAGGACTTCGACTCTGCACTGGGGCTTTCCGTACCTCTCCAGTTCAAAGTATATACATTGAATCTCATGAACCTTCTCTACACCTTCGCCGTTTGCAACTATCTTTACAATATACTTCGAAACTTCATTCCTTACCAAAGCATCCCACCTGGAAATGTGTTTTCCTTCCTCGGTGGGCAGTACTTTTTCAGAACAGACGATCTGTCATTGCTCCGTTTGGCCTTCGCATCCGGAAGCAATTGGATGAATTGGGTCTGTCCTTGGATAACATTGCATGTTCCACAGGTCGGCCCATCCCACCATGGCTTATTACAGCCCCCAAATGTGACCTTTCTTTCAGTCACCTAAAAAAGGCAGATACTCCAAATTGGAAGTACCGTCTTTTATTCAATGAATATCTTTCAAACAATCATTCAGTTCCTATTTATACAGATGGTTCCAAATCAGGTAATTCAGTGGGCTCTGCTATGGTTTGCTATGGATCAGTAGTTGCACGCAGAATCCCTTCTACAGCTTCTGTGTTCACTGCTGAACTGTATGCCATATCTCTTGCCCTGGATCATATTGCAGCTGAGCAGTACTCCAACTGCACTATTTATACTGATTCGCTTAGTTCTATACTTGTCTTGGAATCGCTACACGTTGGCTCACATCCTATTCTCGCTGATATTCGTAACCGACTGGCCCGTTTCTCATTAGCAGCTACTTCAATCCAGTTTTTCTGGATACCAGGCCATGTTGGTATTCGCGGGAACGAGCTTGCAGACATGGCAGCTAAATATGTCTGCTTCAGCACCATCACTCCTATGCCTATTCCGTACATGGACTATGGTGTTATCTTCAAGGGTCGGCTCCGTGCCAGCTGGCAGTCCACTTGGAGTGAGCAACGTGACAACAAACTTTTTCAAATCAAACCCAAAATTGGACTTTGGCCATCTAGCTTCCGTAAAGTTCGGAAGGAGGAAGTTGTTCTCACTAGGCTACGCATTGGTCACAGTTTTTAACTCATCATTTTCTTTTATCTGGAACTGATGCACCAATGTGTAATTTGTGTAACACTCAAATCACTATCAGCCACATTTTACTTTCTTGCCATCGTTACAATTCTCAACGACGGCAATATTTTAAACATATTTTTCCCAGGGTCAATCTGTAACATTGGACAGAGTTATTGGTGATGGTGACTCTGTCCACCTTGATAATGTTTTAATTTTTAATGGCCATTAACCTTTTAATCTCATTTAAGTGTTGCATGTTTATTCATTACACCTTTTAATTGTGGTTCCTTTTTTACAGTTTTAATCTTTCTCCTTCAATTTGACATTGGACAATGGCCAGAACATTAAATAACTCGACACCAGGACTGGAAAGGCCAACTTCAGGTGACTAACGCTCCTGTTTGAACTATCCGTTTGAACTACTCGTTAGTCATCCTGGCGAGTTGTTATTATACTTTTACTGCATATCATTTCACACTTTTACTAATTAACTTTTAGTACTGGCCATATTGACTCATAACCCGGAACCAGGACTGGAAAGACCAACTTCAGGTGACTGACGGTGGTTTTTATACTTACCTGTTAGTCTTCCTGGCGGGTTACGATCATTACCATTCTGCTACAGGTAGTTCTTTACAACCTTGTTGACTGGATGTCAACATTGGTTTTTACGCCATTTTCTGTCTTAATTGCCGTTTTGCTTCTATCTTCAATTACTTCTACAAATTTTACTCCATTTACTTGACTTTATCCTTTTACTGGACATTTGGCTACTCATTATTACGATTTTGCGGAGTGTCTTTTAAAACTTTTACTTTCTTTTACATTTTGATAATAGCTGCTATGACACATAACCCAGAACCAGGACTGGAAAGGCCAACTTCAGGTGATTGACGGTGGTTCTTGAACTTACCTGTTAATCTTCCTGGCGGGTTATGATCATTACCTTTTTGCTAGAGTAAATACCTTACAACTTCTTATACTCTACCTTTTATCTTAACATTGTAGACTAGGTGTCAACATTGGTTTTATACTTTTTTGTTTTACCTTCAGTTCCATTTATGTCTATTACTACATTTATTTATTTATTTTTTACATTTTACCGAATGTCTGGCGCAGATAGCCTCGCTGCTTTGTGCCATAAAACACTAAATCAATCAATCAATCAATCCCTCTAGTCTTACACTGGTAAATTAGGGATGGCTACCACAGATAGCCCTCGAGTAGCTTTGTGCGAAATTCCAAAAGAAACAAACAATTCTTGTCCCTCTAGTGAGTATAAAACGTGCACTTACAACAAACCAAAGAACTTTTAATATTCCGCGGTATGTCTGCAGACTTTCAAAGCTAGGTTTGGTACACGTGGTGGGCAAGGTACAGATAGCCTATTATGTTGCTTTGAGCTTAAGTATAAAAAAAAACAAAAACGAAAGTAATAATATTAAGTATTTATTAAACGTTTCGAAATCTACATAAATTAATTTCCAGTAATCGTGAGGTACAAAACAAGCCATTATATTCACAACAGAAATATGACATAATCTGTAACACATGAAACACAAAGAGTCAGAATATAAATACATATGAAAATATAAATAAAAACATCCAGTGTAAATAAGGTAGTTAAATTAAAATTATCCTTGGTTATTTTGCGTTCGAATTTCATTTTAATTATAGACTTCTTTATTCAAACATCATGAATGTATTATTATAATACTACTATTACCATTAGAACAAGCATGGGCTTGGGAATACATTAACTAAGAGAAGACAATAGAGATTAGTATTGTGCAGCAACATAAGAACAGCTGTGATCTAGCAGAACAGAGTGAGTTTACAGAAACAAATAATACCTTTTAAATTTGTGTTGAACTATAGACGTGTTTTACTAGAAAAGACAAGGAAGTACCACAACATACTAACATAATTAACAATACATCACAAGAACGTTATCGTTCTTAATAAAACATGTTTTACTGTTTTAAAATATTCCTTCATAACAATAATAATTATGTGTAATTATGACTAACAATACATCACAAGGATGTTATTGTATTCAGTAAAGATGTTTTACCGTTTAAAATACTCCTTCAATACAATAATAATTACATATAATTATGATAACAATACATCACAACGACGTTATTGTATCTAATAAAAGATGTATTACTGGTTTAAAATACTCCTTCAAGACAATAATAATTACATATAATTATGATAACAATACATCACAAGGATGTTATTGTATCTAATAAAAGATGTATTACTGGTTTAAAATACTCCTTCAAGACAATAATAATTACATATAATTATAATAACAATACATCACAAGGATGTTATTGTATCTAATAAAAGATGTATTACTGGTTTAAAATACTCCTTCAAGACAATAATAATTACATATAATTATGATAACAATACATCACAAGGATGTTATTGTATCTAATAAAAGATGTATTACTGGTTTAAAATACTCCTTCAAGACAATAATAATTAATATAATTATGATAACAATACATCACAAGGATGTTATTGTATCTAATAAAAGATGTATTACTGGTTTAAAATACTCCTTCAAGACAATAATAATTACATATAATTATGATAACAATACACCACAAAGGGATATGAAACTTAAACTATAGAATTTATTACACGTTCTCCCCACCCTACAACTGTTTCTTCTCTCACATCTAGTTCATTACCGTTCGCCAAAACAAAGTTGGTATACACTGGTCATAATAATGGTTTCATTTGTAGGGCTTCTTATGTTTCAAGATATGTTCTAGCTGCTCCTGTGTAACCCTCAATAAGCCCTGAGAGAATTGACGTAAGTTATCTGTCAATGAATGAAGGGAAAAATGAAACTCCAACATTAAAATAAAAAGTTAGAAACTACATATTATACCTAAACAGTACTGTAGGTAACCCATTACAAAGCATTATGCTGAATAATAACCTGAACTAATGAAAGGCTCATTTATGGCCAACTGCTTGTAACAGATAAAAAGTGGATTTAAAGTACATCATACACTGGTGAAGAGAATTGTGAGAGCAAACGTATCCAGCTTCGAGTATTTCTACCAAGACTAGTTCTCAACTATAGTGTATTTTATGATTCTCAAGTGTAATGTATTTTACAATTCTTACGTATGGTGTATTTTATTATTCTCAACTATAGTGTATTTTATGATTCTCAAGTGTAATGTATTTTACAATTCTCACCTATAGTGTATTTTACGATTTTCAACTGTAGTTGATTTGTCTATATTCCATAACTTTTCTGTAAATAGACTTGTCAGATACGTCACCTCTGAGGTTCAGAAACTCACACAATGAATTTACTCATACATAACCCAGATCCAAACTTTCGAGGTAGCCAAAACACTGACTGCACGACTGGTTTTAGCCAACTGCTGGTTTGGCTCTATGCCAGAACCTTTAGAAGTTCACCATAAAAATACAAACAGCTAAGGTACTTCTGTAAATTTAGGTCATACAATTATTACACAAAGCCCTTTATCCTAAAACACACGATGTCATTAATCGAGTGTATTTCTGGTATTAAATATTGATTATTTGAGAAACATTAAGAAGGTACAGACAAGCTCATTTATTTAATCCTACGTAATTCCAAATTTGTTATTGATATGGTCCACAATAATGAAAGAGAAAAATGAATATTTGTTTCTGTGTTGTGGAATATTTTGTGTTACTAATTCTATCCTTTAAAATACATTATGATCAACTTGTGTACTTAAAGAACACATAACAAACATTATGGTACAAATGTACCTGTTGAACAACGAGAGATTTACTACGTCACTTTAACATTTGGGGAAGACACGGAAGTGTGTGTTGAATTGCTTCTACCTCTAGAGGGCGTGACATCTGTTGTTTTGTAGAAATCGGTCGCATTACCTGATCACCAACACATCAACATAATCTGCTAAGGTCATTTATCAATATCTGCTGTGAAATATGCGATAGCAAAACAGTAACAAAAGGTCATATTCTGCTTTTAGGCTTAAGACCCAGTTTCTCGGCATGTTCTGGGTTGGCCGAGATTAGTGTACATATAACCTAAATCGTTTTAAGTTCAGTTACCTTTCTTGGAATCTTTTAGTTACAACATTATTTTAAAAAGAGTCTTTTCCTAAACCTAATACTTTCTCAATTGGAAACCACGACAACAGGATATCTTTAACACAATCGTGATTTACATGGGTTTTCTGTTTTAAATCACGAATCGATATACATGTGTATATATATATATTTATAATTAAAAAACTACATTTCTTAATATATCCGCTAGGTGTTAGACACTGGAACCTTTGTTGAAACTGACACATGAAGAAGATACAAATTAATCATTCTTTATACTTAACATTAATTACAACAGCTTTGTAAAACAGTCATCTTTAATTAATCATGAGACTACATCTGTGGACATGTACAGTTTGGTTAAACATACGGTACACTGGTTGTTCAGCACTGTGTGAAAAATATGGATGTAAGAAACTTCTACTGGTTGTTCATCATTATGTGAAAAATATGGATGTAAGAAACTTCTACTGGTTGTTTATTATTATGTGAAAAATATGGATGTAAGAAACTTCTACTGGTTGTTCATTATGTAAGAAATATGGATGTAAGAAACTTCTACTGGTTGTTCAGCACTGTGTGGAAAATATGGATGTAAGAAACTTCTACTGGTTGTTCATCATTATGTGAAAAATATGGATGTAAGAAACTTCTACTGGTTGTTTATCATTATGTGAAAAATATGGATGTAAGAAACTTCTACTGGTTGTTCATCATTATGTGAAAAATATGGATGTAAGAAACTTCTACTGGTTGTTCATCTTTATGTGAAAAATATGGATGTAAGAAACTTCTACTGGTTGTTCATCATTATGTGAAAAATATGGATGTAAGAAACTTCTACTGGTTGTTCATCATTATGTGAAAAATATGGATGTAAGAAACTTCTACTGGTTGTTTATCATTATGTGAAAAATATGGATGTAAGAAACTTCTACTGGTTGTTTATCATTATGTGAAAAATATGGATGTAAGAAACTTCTACTGGTTGTTTATTATTATGTGAAAAATATGGATGTAAGAAACTTCTACTGGTTGTTTATTATTATGTGAAAAATATGGATGTAAGAAACTTCTACTGGTTGTTCAGCACTGTGTGGAAAATATGGATGTAAGAAACTTCTACTGGTTGTTCATTATGTAAGAAATATGGATGTAAGAAACTTCTACTGGTTGTTCAGCACTGTGTGGAAAATATGGATGTAAGAAACTTCTACTGGTTGTTCATCATTATGTGAAAAATATGGATGTAAGAAACTTCTACTGGTTGTTTATCATTATGTGAAAAATATGGATGTAAGAAACTTCTACTGGTTGTTCATCATTATGTGAAAAATATGGATGTAAGAAACTTCTACTGGTTGTTTATCATTATGTGAAAAATATGGATGTAAGAAACTTTTACTGGTTGTTTATCATTATGTGAAAAATATGGATGTAAGAAACGTCTACTGGTTGTTTATCATTATGTGAAAAATATGGATGTAAGAAACTTCTACTGGTTGTTCATCATTATGTGAAAAATATGGATGTAAGAAACTTCTACTGGTTGTTCATCATTATGTGAAAAATATGGATGTAAGAAACTTCTACTGGTTGTTTATCATTATGTGAAAAATATGGATGTAAGAAACTTCTACTGGTTGTTTATCATTATGTGGAAAATATGGATGTAAGAACCTTCTACTGGTTGTTCATTATGTAAGAAATATGGATGTAAGAAACTTCTACTGGTTGTTCAGCACTGTGTGGAAAATATGGATGTAAGAAACTTCTACTGGTTGTTCATCATTATGTGAAAAATATGGATGTAAGAAACTTCTACTGGTTGTTTATCATTATGTGAAAAATATGGATGTAAGAAACTTCTACTGGTTGTTCATCATTATGTGAAAATATGGATGTAAGAAACTTCTACTGGTTGTTTATCATTATGTGAAAAATATGGATGTAAGAAACTTCTACTGGTTGTTTATCATTATGTGAAAAATATGGATGTAAGAAACTTCTACTGGTTGTTTATCATTATGTGAAAAATATGGATGTAAGAAACTTCTACTGGTTGTTTATCATTATGTGAAAAATATGGATGTAAGAAACTTCTACTGGTTGTTCATCATTATGTGAAAAATATGGATGTAAGAAACTTTTACTGGTTGTTTATCATTATGTGAAAAATATGGATGTAAGAAACGTCTACTGGTTGTTTATCATTATGTGAAAAATATGGATGTAAGAAACTTCTACTGGTTGTTCAGCACTGTGTGGAAAATATGGATGTAATAAACTTCTACTGGTTGTTCATCATTATGTGAAAAATATGGATGTAAGAAACTTCTACTGGTTGTTTATCATTATGTGAAAAATATGGATGTAAGAAACTTCTACTGGGTGTTTATCATTATGTGAAAAATATGGATGTAAGAAACTTCTACTGGTTGTTCATCATTGTGTGGAAAATATGGATGTAAGAAACTTCTACTGGTTGTTCATAATAATAATAAAAATACGGATGTAACACTTTCATATGTGAGTGCGTTTATGAGAGACAGTCACTTCGGTTATTGCTTAACAGAAGCCATGTTTGTAGCGGCTGTTACTAGCTGGTCAACAGTTGTAAATTATGGAATAAACCTTTTGATTTCTGACCTGGTCATTTAACACATGTGCCACACAAGATATATTGCATGTAGTGCTACCAACAAATGTGCCAGTTACATAGGAAAGGTTTCAAGTGCGTGTCTACATAAAACAAAGTAACCAGTTATATCGGGAAGGTGTAAATTATCAGAATGCCATAAGAGAAATGATCAAGTTTTAGGTATGTTCTATTTAAGAAAATATCATATGTTTATTTTCATTTTGTTATATATACTTGTGTAATGATCTGTTAGTGTGGAGAAGGACATTCGCATGTAGATTTACAGGACATAAAACACAATTGAAGTCCTACCTCAGAGAATGTAATACGAAAGGGATTCATGCTAGAAATAAACTAGTGCTACTGAAAGACAAAATGACTAACGCAAAAAATTAACTGGTAGTTATGAAAGACTAAATGACTCACGCAATGAGTAAACTGATGCTAAGAAAGATGACTCATGCGATGTGTAAACTGGTGTTACTAAAAGACTAAATGACTCACGCGATGAGTAAACTGGTGCAACTGAAAGACTAAATGACTCACGAAATAAACTGGTGCAACTGAAAGACGAAATGACTCACGCGATGAGTAAACTGGTGCAACTGAAAGACTAAATGACTCACGAAATAAACTGGTGCAACTGAAAGACGAAATGACTCACGCGATGAGTAAACTGGTGCAACTGAAAGACTAAATGACTCACGAAATAAACTGGTGCAACTGAAAGACGAAATGACTCACGCAATGAGTAAACTGATGCTACTGAAAGACTAAATGACTCACGCGATAAATAAACTGGTAATACTGAAAGACTAAATGGCTCACATAGGAAATAAGCTGGTGTTTCTGAAAGACGAAATTATTCACGCGATAAATAAACTGGTGCTACTGAACTGCATGCAGGCTGTTAAATAAGCCGGGGAAAAATAATTACAGTTATACTTGTCATAAGATATTAGTATGAGGCCTAGTATGTATTTGTTAACATTACATTCTTAATGTAGTCCCTTAAGGAATTTTAACGATTAGAAATATGTGTAATAACATTATTCAAACCACACCACATCTGTCATGTTCATTGCTGATGACAAAACATTTCGTTCAATCCAGTAGTCATCAGGACGGCTTACATAAATAGTTTTTGTTGTAGATTGTGTAAACTTCAAAGGGTCTACACTAATGTCTGGTTGTACTGAAAGACCAAATGATTTTCGCGAGTGATACTGAAACGTTGCGGAGAGTGACATTTCATTAAACAATATGTGGACACTAAAACCACGCCAGTGCTATAAAAAAACACTATTTTCCTTTATATCATAACTGATATTTCCAAGCACCAATATACACATATACTTTAAAATTGTTTGTTTGTTTGATTTTTGAATTTCGCACAAAGCTACTCGAGAGCGATCTGTGCTAGCCGTCCCTAATTTAGCAGTGTAAGACTAGAGGAAAGGCAGCTAGTCATCACCACCCACCGACAACTCTTGGGCTACTCTTTTACCAACGAATATTGGGATTTACCGTAACATTATAACGCCCCCACGGCTGAAAAGGCGAGCATGTTTGGCGTGAACGGGGATGCGAACTCGCGACCCTCAGATTACGAGTCGCACGCCTTAACACGCTTGGCCATGCCGGGCCTTACTGTAAAATTAAAAATCATAGAGTATGAAAGGTGAACTATAAGGTTCTAAATAATATTATGAGCATTTGCAGTGTTATTACTTACCCACAGATTCCAAGTGTTCATGATGAAGTCCTCTCAGCTACCAAAATCCAAAGTTTTGAACTATCCTAATGAAACCGCAGTAAATTGGTTAGCACACCGGATTATCTGGGTTCTACGCCAGTTTCGAACGATAATAAAGCAACTTCAATTTTTCGTCCAGCTCGTCAGACATGTTGGTTCTGTACTCAGATAAATATAACAATGAAGATGCACGGTTTGGTAATTCAAAACATTCCTTGATATACTTTAATTCAATAATCACTTCTGACTTGGCACCTGGCTCGTTACCAAGTGGTACTTTAGTTGGCTTCTGGCGGAAAATAGAGATATCAACCTAGAAACCGTTCACCTGACTGGCACGTTTTCACGGGGCCAGGCCATTGGCCTCCTTAGTTCTACTTGCTCGGCTTCTCGGGTCTCTCATACATAGGTAGACCCGAAGTCGGTCTGATAACCCAAATACGAGTAGAAACTTTCCGGAAATACGAGAACGAAAATAAGGAACAAGGTGAAGGGAAACTGTGAAGCGGATAGCTGAAGAAAGACTTGACCTTTCAACTGATCATGTTACATGTAGGTCATTACACCAGACATCGGTGTCTATAAAATAAAACTGAAGCTCATCCAAAGATAAAACGAAATTCGTCATTCCTATAATTATGATTAATCGAGTTATTTTCATGTATGTGGGACATTATATACAGAATTATGTACTATACAATGGTTTCATTTAGAACATAGGTTAGATTTCTATCTTCTTAGAAACAAATCAATTGTATCTATGGGGTTTCAGAACACTGTATCGTAACATAAATTAATATATACAGCATTCAAATTAGTATGAATAATCTTTGTAATATCTTTGGTATCAAATGTATAACACCAACTGTACCACCATATAATACCAACCGTATAATTTAAGCATAAAAAGAGTATATTACCATCACATCTATACCAACCATATATCAGTTGTACCATCATTATAATACAACTGTATTAACCGTACAATATTAATTGTACCAACTGTATAGTACCACCTGTACCAACCGTATAAAACCAGTTACCAACGGTATAGCATCCATCATATAATATCAATTGTACCTATCGCGTAGTATCAACCACGTTTGTTTGTTTTTAATTTTTTGCAAAGCTATACGAGGGCTATCTGCACTAATCGTCCCTAATTTAGCAGTGTAAGACTAAAGGAAAGGCAGTTAGTCATCACCACCTGCCGGCAACTCTTGGACTACTCTTTTGCCCAATAATAGTGGGACAGACCGTCACATTATAACGCTACAACAGGTGAAAAAGGCGAGCATATTCGGTGTGACAGGAATTCGAACCAGCGACCCTTAGAGTAACAAGTCGATCTTCGTAACCACCTGGCCATGTATGCGTCCAACCACATGATACCACCATGTACCAACCGTATAAGCAACCACCATATAATATCAAGCGTACTAACTGTACGGTACAAACTAAACCAACCATTTAATACGTAATGTATCAACCGTATAAATACCAACTGTACCAACCGTATAATATTAACTGTAGTAAAAATTGTACAGAAATTTTTGTCACATATATAATACATTTTCACCATTATATATATATATATTTGTATGTATGTTATTACACTGGTAATATAATGTACATTTTCTAAATTTTAATTACGACTACGTTAGATTTGCCATCATTTTTTAGATTTTCTTCAAAATGTAGTATCTTCACTTACGTTTCGAGTTTATTTGTATCTGACAATCCGTTTATCTGTAGTTTAGTTTCGTGTTTCTTTATCTGCCGGTGCTATAATTTATTTAATAACTAGTTCTTATCTATGCTACAATGTGTTATTGAGTTTTATGTTTATTATCTGGGGCAGATTAAGGGTTAATCCGACCTGGGTCTACAGCCTAAATAACACCCGCCTTAAAGTGTTTAGTTCCATCAGATTCATACTACTTTATTTATCGGAACTATATTTTATTTAACGACTAGGCTAGGTTTGTTTTAATGTATTAATACATTTTACATTTATCATTATATATTAGAATGTGGATCTTTTATAACCTGGGAAAGCACGATTATAATTAATTATACTCGTAATAATCCACCACAGTGATATAGCGGTATGTCTGCGGACTTACAATACTAAAAACAAGGTTGGCAGAGCACTGATAGCGCATTGTGAAACTTTATGCTTAATTACAAACAACAATAACTTATAATGCTACGTAACTTATATTTTCCAAGGGACTAGTTTCCAAGGTAGTGTTAAACATATTACAGGCCTAACATGCTGTTTTAAAGACAAGCGTAATCATTTATGATGACATATTGATTTCGTATCACTTTACTTCTAAGTACCATGTTTTATATACTAGTTGTTTTAGAATTGTGAATTCTCTGTTTGCCATGATATAAATAATATTAATTTTACTTAGTATATACTTTTACACTGTCGTATTAGAGTAACATAACAACACATTGTCTTGTCTCTATTTTTCTTCATTTATTACCATACTTTGATTTCATGTATCGTTTAGTACTTTCAGTTGATATGTTCTTGGACATGATTTAAAAGTACTGGTATTGTTTCCATTTTCAACGTATAAAGGCACCTTTTGCAGCTCGTGAGATAAAATGCAAAATTAGAAAGTACCATGATTCGAGTATTGTCGTCCCAAAGTTTAAATTACTGACCATAAAAAACGGAACCCACAACTCCGAGGAATTGGTTAGCTTTTAACAAAATGAAGGAATTAAGTGTCACTCTTATGGTGTACCGAAGCTGAAGTTTCATTAGTATCATGGCAGAAACTGTAAACCTTCTAATACGCAGCCCAGCGCAATAGTTGCTAGGCAGAGTTTCATGATGCTAGAACTGAAATGTTTTACTATATTACTGAACAAGAGAGTTCGTTCTACACATGGGATATTTTAAAATTTCTGTTTTTTAGTCAAGAGGGAAAGTAGAAATTCCTTCTTTCATGTGTTATGGCCGTTACATCCACTCGTTACTTGCATAGGTTAGGTTAAGACAGTTTTACTGCCTACTTCTTTTGATTGTAATTCTAAAAGGAACAAATGGACTCATCCTAAGATAATGTCACTATTTACATACATATTTCTACGATACCATGACTACTACGCCTACATTTATACCAAACCATGATAAGCAGGTGTACAGTTATACCAAACCATGATTAGTTGGCCTACAATTATACCAAACGATGATTAGTGGGCCTACAATTATACCAAACGATGATTAGTTGGCCTACAGTTATACCAAACCAGGATTAGTTGAGCTACTGTCAGTGTAAATTAACATACTTTTTTACATTCAACTATCAAAGACACGTGAAACATCAATATGATTATAGGGTTTACACACGATACAAATCAACCACTATATCGTTATTACCCGAGTTACTTATATCGAGTACTATTCCATCCTCGTATAATTTAATCATGAACGTGGAAAAATAATATGAAGGGCAGATGTGTACTGTGATTGTCGTTTGTCATCACTTCTGTTCTCCACCAACAAAGTCGTTCTTCTTCACTTTGTATATTGTCTGATATGATTTGATAACTAGAGAACAACAAAACCCAGGAATACTGTTTACTATGTATTCATTAGAAGTGAATAACAAAACCTAGAAATATTGTTTAATGCGTATTCATTAGTAGTGAATAGCAAAACCCACAAATACTGTTTACTATGTATTCATTAGTAGTAAATAACAAAACCAGAAATACTGTTTAAAATATATTCATTAGTAGTGAATAACAAAACGAAGAAATATTGTTTAATGTGTATTCATTAGTAGTGAATAAAACCACCCAGAAATACTGTTTAATATCTATTCATTAGTATAGAATAACAAAATCCAGAAAAAAATATTTAATACGTATTCATTAGTAATAAATAACAAACCCCAGAAATATAGTTTAATGTATATTCATTAACAGTAAATAACAAAACCCAGAAATATTGTTTAACGTGTATTCGTTAGTAATTAATAACAAAACGCAGAAATATTGTTTTAATTTGTATTCATTAACAGTGAATAACAGAGCCCAGAAATATTATGTAATGTGTATTGATTAGTAGCAAATAACAAAACCCAGAAATATTGTTTAATATATATTCATTAGTCATGAATAAAAAACCCAGAAATATTACTTAATGTGTATTCGTTATTAGTAAATAAAAGACCCACAAATATTGTTAACTATATATTCATCCGTTGTGAAAAACAAAACCCAAAATACTGTTTAATATGCATTCATTGGTAGTGATCAACAAAGCTCAATAATATTGTTTGTAGTCTATTCATTAGAAGTGAATAACAAACCCAGAAATATTGTTTAATGCGTAATAATTACTAGTAAATAAGAGAACTCAGAAATAGTCTTTAATGTGTATTTATTAGTAGTGATTATCAAAAGGAAGAAGTATTGTTTAATGTGTTTTCATTACTAGTGAATAGCTAGGCTCTAAAATATTGTTCATTCATTAGTAGTAAATAACAGAACCCAATAATATTATTTAATGTTTATTGATTAGTAGTGAATAACAAAACACAGAAATATTGTTTAATGTGTATTCATTACTAGATGATAACAAACGTAGAAATATTGTTTATTATGTATTCATTAGTTGCGAGTACAAATAACCAGAAATATCATCAATGTATATTCATTAGTAGTGAATTACAAAACCCAAAAGTATTGTTTGATAAATATTTGTTATTAGTCAATGATAAACACAGTAGTATTGTCAAATATGTATTATTAGTAGAGAATAAAAAAACCCATAATTATTGTTTATTCTGTATTCATCAGTAGAGAATATCAAATCCCAGAAATATTGTTTATTCTGTTTATATTACTACTGAACAACAAAACCCAGAAATATTGTTAATTTGTATTTATTAGTAGTGAACAAGAAAACCAAGAAATATTGTTTAATATGCATTCATTAGTGGTGAATAACAAAACACAAATATTCTTTATTCTGTATTCATTCGTAATGAATAACAAAACCCAGAAATATTGTTTAACATGCATTCATTAGAAATGTATGAGAAAACCCAGAAGTGTATTTTAAAGTGAATAAAAAGCCCAGAAATAACCAGAAAAAAGCAAGAAAACTTTATACTGTAGTCATTTGTACAGTTTCATACCTTGTATCAATAAGATATTATTAACTTGTACTACAGTCATTTATACAGTTTGATATCTTGCACTGACATGATATTAATTTGATACTATAGTAATTTGTAAAGTTTGATACCTTGTATTTCAGAACGGCTGTTATGGGTATTTACACTTTTATTGATAAAGAGAGTACAACATTTTGATCTTTCTAGGTCATCTTCAGGTTAAAAAAAAAAAGAGAGAATTTGAATGTGTCCATTGAGGGACACATCTTAGGGACGAGAGGATAAACAGGTACAGATTGCAAGGGGCATTAAGGGTGGATATTAGGTTATTAAATTGTATAGGTATAAAGGTGTTCCTTTATATTGGGTTAATTTTGGTTTTAGTTGCTGTATACCGTGCATCTACATATTACAAGCTTAATACCATTGGAATTTTACAGTTTGATACCTTATATCAACTTGGTATTATTAATTTGATAGTATAGTCATTTCTACAGTTTGACACCTTATATCAACTTGGTATTATTAATTTGATAGTATAGTCATTTGTACAGTTTGATACCTTATATCAACTTGGTATTATTAATTTGATAGTATAGTCATTTCTACAGTTTGACACCTTATATCAACTTGGTATTAATAATTTGATAGTATAGTCATTTCTACTGTTTGATACCTTATATCAATGTGATACCTAACTTCATACTAGAGTCATTTTGTACTATTTGTTACCTTATATGAACATGATAATATTAACCTGACACTGCATATGTACAGTTTGGTACCTTGCATCAACATGATATTAATTTTATAATCATTTGTTTAGTTTCATACCTTGTATCAACATGATATTATTAACTTCATACTATAGTTATTTGTACAGTTTGATACCTTATATAAACATCTTATTATGAACTTGATACTATAGTCATTTGTAAAGATTCATGTTCTTATATCTTTTGTACATATGTACTTAAATGCACACTTAATGAACACAAGAGCTCTCCAAGTGTTGAGGATATACATCTGATGTGATGGGACTTTTACTCCAAACAAAGTACAATCAATAAGTTTGTTATGTGGAAAATGGGTTTTCTACACTCTATACATCACAGGTATGAAAAACCCAATAGTTGTGTTAAAAATCCTGAACCTTACCGTTAAGTTCATGGGGTGGGGATGAATGTTTGATAGAAAGAAGCAACTTCCAATGTTTCTTTATATCTAAGATAAATAAAACAAGCACTGAAGTGTACAGTTGGTGTTGTGTATTTTGTAATTAGAAAATTATTATTATAACTACAGGTTAGCTGAAAAAATGTCAGGTAGAGTTGGTAGAATATGTCAATTATATTTAAATATCAAGTGTAGCTGTAGAAAAATGTCAGTTTTAGTTTTGTGAAGATGTTGCAGAAAAATGTCGTTGAAGGAAAATGTCGGGTGCAGTTGAGGGAAAAACTAGAGTGAAGGAAAATGTCAGTTATAGTTATAGAGAAATGTCAGAGCTGAGGTAAAATGTTAGTTGTGGAGAATTGCAAAGTTTGGCTGATGAAAAATGACAAAATTAGCTGTTCAAAACGTTAGTTAAAGTTGTGTGAATATGTCTGGTAAAATCTTGTGTAAAAGCAACTTAGAACTGTGGGAAGGTGACAATAAAAGTTGTAGAAATATAAAAACAGAATTTTGGTAAAATATCAAGTTGCAGAAAATGTCAGTTACGTCTGTGGGAAAACATCAGGGATTGTTTTGGAAATATGTCAAGTAGATGTGGGAAGGCGTCAGGCATAGTTGTTGGAAAATGATAGTTATTTTTGTTAAAACATGACTGCGATAGTTCTAAGAAATTTCCAACTATAGCCCTTAGAAAATTTCAGTTAATTTGGGGATTTTTTTCGGGTATATTCGTTGGAAAATATCAAATAAAGCTGTGGAAAAATATTGTAAATCTGTAGAAAAATGTTATATATAGTTGTTTGAAAATTACAGATATATTTTCAGAAAATGTGATATATAAAGTTATTTAAAAATTACAGATATGATTGTTGAAAATGTGATATATAGTTGTTTGAACACTCCAGATATGGTTGTAGGAAATGATATATACAGACGTACAATAATATCTACATTTAGTATGTAACAACTAGTTATTCTCAAACACCAATAACTTAACTTGCGTTTAACTTGATTTAAATAACATTCCACAACTTTAACATTACTGTTAGCGGGACACGAGGGTACACCTAAAACTGTAGCCCTATGTTTCTCTCAGTCAAAGTTCTGTTTCTCATGTGTGATGAAGGGCCAGAAATGAAACATTTTCTCATTGAAGAAACCATTTGGAAGATAACTGAATAATATTAACATAACGATACTACCGAACACGGTAAACCTACTGCAGAATGAATATAGATGAATAGCATTAACATTACTACCGATGACTGATGTTCCATCTTAAATTGTTGGTTTACGCTACCTTGTTGAACAAAGTTTTCGTCCTTTTCTGAGTATTATGACAGCTGAAATGTTTACTTACATTTATTTAAATTGTGTCGTTTCGCATAAATGTGACGTCAGCGATATAGTGCGTTTACGAATAACATTATTTTATGACTGTATCTTGTGTGTCTCAAATATTATAAGTTGAACTTTAAAAATACGTAGTTATACCGTGTCAATATAGCGCCCCAAATATGATAATAAAACTACGTCATTTCTAGACATTAGTCATTATATTGTAAAAGGAATCATTAACCACCTCTAAGGAACCTTGTCCTCTCTGATCCACAACTAGTTGTTAGCTATTATATAGTGAATGTAAGCCTCAATCACGGTCAAGGAATGTTGGAAGTTAATCCCAGCTATGTTCTTACCAATATTTATATGAAAGTAATAGCTTGAGAGCTAAGCCATCTTTACAGTTGTTTTTACGGATGGTAAACGTATTCAGAACATTGCATTGAATTCGTGATGACGATAAAATTCACTTGTAGAGAAAATTATATACGTATACAACTAAAGGTCGAAACGTTATTCGCTCCTCTACACAGTTCTTTCTTTATCCATACTAGCCGTTTTATATGTGTATAATTTGCAGTGAATTGGTTTGAATATCTTAAAAACTATTCACATGCATACAGACTCATGAAAATGCTATTTTTGGATGTTTTTATACATCCTTGTTTTGTTCAATAAGTAATTTACTTGTGTCGTTCTTATTAATTTTAATAATTATTATAAATCGAAATACTACTAGCTGTTCAGATTCAATCCTATCTTTTAGCTGATATTCTGCTGAGAATGTTTTTGAATTTCGCGCGCAGCTACACGAGGGCTATCTGCGGTAGTCGTCCTTAATTTATCAGTGTAAAACTAGAAGGAAGGCAACTTGGCATCACCACCCACCGCCAACTTTTACCAACAAATAGTGGGATTGACTGTTACGTTTTAACGTCCCCACGGCTGAAAGGGCGAACATGTTTGGTGTGGCGGGGATTCGAGCCCGCGACCCTCGGAAAACGAGTCGAGCGCCCTAACCATGCCGGGTCTTCTGCTTAAAATTAGCAAAGGATAAAAACACCCTGTGATTATTTTGTCTAAATAATATATTACTATATGTATATAAAATAAGAAATTGAGGTTTTATTTACCAATTAATAACGAAACTTTGTAACCGATCACCAGAACATTACCGTAAGTAATTAAGAACATCTGATTTTTAGTTTCGCAAGAAACCGAAGTTTAGAGTGAATGTGATACTTAGTTGTGTGAACTATTTGTATCGGTTCTCGAGCCTCATTAAACGAAACTAAAACAAGAAAGCAAAATGTTATACAATAACAAAAGAACATTTCGTTTTAAATAAAAACAATTCTCTTATTTTTCACATTATCAGTAAAGTTTAGTTTTGAAGAACCATGAAGTCCCAGTAGAAGAGATAATTAAATAATTAAAGCTTTATTTTGAAGAATAAAAAGACAACAATCAGTTCCTTCGTGCCAAAGGCCAAATCAAACAGAAGATATACAGTTTAAAACCTGATTGAATATATATTAGTGTGATTATAATAAATTAACAGCACGAAAGCACGGCATATTCTGAACTGGCATATTTTGTTAGGGAAGACAACCACAAGATATTCGTCACATATACAAATAAATATTTAAGATATGTGCAGTATTAAGGCTCAAACCTGCTCAATCTTACTTTCCACTTTATTAATTTTCTATACATGAAGTTTAAGAACATGAAATACAAGGCCTAACTGTCTGCTGTATCATGCACTTTCTACAAATGTAGTTTAATCTTTGAACGCCAGAAAGTGGTCACTACTGGGCGTTAACGACTGAATATTTGAAACTGGCATGCAGTGGTTAAGATAATAAAGTATGAGACCTAACACTTTACTTTATCATGTATTTTCTACAAATTATATTGGGATATTGAAGTACAAGGCCCAACTCTTCACTGTACATATGCAGTTTAAGATTCTAAAATATGAGGCCTAAATATTTATTATTCTGAACAATACTCAATTTCCTGCAACATCATGGAGTCGTAACCACTGACTACTATAAACTAATTAAGCCACAACCGAACAAAACTACCCCTCTAAAAAAATACATGTGCAAGTAACAGGAACAAGTTATTTATGCTCATACATGTGAAACGAAAGTAAATAAAATATAAATCAAACCCTTTATGAACTATTTTTACCATCTATAGAAAATCCAAGAGAAATTATATCAGTTCAACAACAAACCGATTAGTTAAACTAACCAATAGGTACTGCTAAACTAACACCAGTTAGTCGGACTATCACAAGTCCTTCTCTTACATTTCAAAAAAGTTTAACTTCGTTTACTTTAAATAGTTCAACTTCGATATAAAAAAAATTGTATTGAATTGTGTAACGGTGAGTTTAATTCAAAACTTAAAAATAAGGAGATGAACATTAGATGAAAGACGCAACAAGTTGCATGGTGTACAAATAGAAAGGATCATGAACCTAAAACCTTTGGCAAAAGACCTCCACTGAACAATAGTTTAAGAAATCATTCATTTATACAGAACAAAAAACATAAATATGACTACAATATTTTGTTTTCTTCCCTTCTAAACCGAAGATAAATATTAACATATCGTTCCATAAGAACTGTGATATCACTTAAATATAGAGGCCAATCGCACCACATCTTAAGCCTTTCGATGTTCATTTTGTATTGTGTACACTAATCTCTATAATTAAAGCACGCTCCCTAGCGTTTTCTTTTACAAACAAGTATTACATCACGTGACCTTGATAAACAAAGTAATTAATTAGTCTCTATGAAAGGTTTGTTTAAACTTAAACACAAAGCAATACGAGTATGGAAGCCTCATTTCTACAAGTCCACAGACATGGCACTTCAGGAGAAGTGGTTATGATGGGTAGAGGACAAGATTAGTCTGAAAACATGACATAAATAATAGATATATACATTACAGAAATGTTACAAGTGCTCTATACACAAGCAGATAGTAAATCACATCATCCAATGATTTGGTAGTTTTTTAACCACGCCCATTTTACAGTTTGAGCTTTTCTTTTGTAGAAAACGTATAGCTAATACACTGTCCATGTCATCGCCAGCCTTCAAACTTACCTTTTTTCTCTTCTCTACATTATTAGCATTTTTATTAGATGACTTAGTCGTTAGAGGTAGATGGCGCTATTGAACAATTTATCATCTGTGGAGAACTGAGTAGTTACGACTTACTTCAGCCAGTTTATTCAATAGCAAAAATGTTTTATTGAATAAAAACTTGTTTCACATCACTGAACGAATAGGAAACATACTTCAGTCATTTATCCAGTAGAAAATCTATTTCAGAGGAGCTAGCATCTTTCTACTTTGAAACTGTTGGGGCTGACTGGTAGTTAGTTCACCACATCCTAACATGTTTACAGAAAAAAACTCGTCTTCCATTAAGGCTAATAGTAGTTCGGATCTGAGAAGAAGAAAATAAATCGAAAGAATATGGAAAAACAATTAACACATTTGAACAGATTTAATCTAAAACTTTTTCATTACAAAATAAACATTTTTATTCGAAACAATTTGAGATGTAGGCATACATAGGGTGGATGCATATATCAGATGGATAACGAGATGCAAGAATTGTTAATAATGAGATGGTTAATACAGATTTTTCTCCCATCCCAAATACTCACCAGTTTATTAACTATTTTTCCATACCAACATCTTTGGAATAAAAATTTTCTTATAGGTTCTGCACTTTTACTAAGCCAAAGTCTTGAATTACAGTGAGGCTCTAACTTCTAGGTCCACACTTATCTACAGAAGTTACTTCTTGAAGCAAGATAAATCATGACCAGGATACTACGCAACGTGATAAGGGATATACGATAAATTATCTACTTCTATATAAAACACGCAATAGTTTAGTGATCAGAGACCGTGAATAGTACCGTGGGCTGTAACTAGCCTATTGTAGATTACTTGCTGTTCTAGATATGGTAAGGCACACTCTAGGAGCTAGTGACGTGCTTGGCAGCCCTGTGGTTTAAGAGTTGCAACTGATGGTCAGCAAAAAGAAACTCGATATTTTTGACGCCTGTTTTCTCGACGTCAAAGAAAGTTAACCGATCTTCAGAGGTGGTTTTCTACTTGATTAACGAAGGGCTATCCATCACTATCCTCTTCGTTAGGTTTGGCCAAAGTTCTGGCTACCATGTCAAATATACAGGGAGCCATTGTTAATGTCACCCATCGCTTCCGCGTTCCCTAATAATATACATTATATTATTTAAATTTCAACTCAACATGTAACGGAGCTGAATACAGAACAGGTTAAATTGGATTGTGAGTCTAGAACAATTTGATTCAGGAATCACATTCATAACAAACATTAAAACACATTAATACACGCTTACATTCGTAAAACATATTAAGTTTCAAACAACAGACGGGAACTTATTCAAAACGATACACTTTCACTGGTGAACAAAACTGTGACTTCACATCAATCTATAAATTTAACGACTTAAATAATTATTTTAATACTTGTTCTGTAGGATACTTTACAATCTATATAAAGATTTATCGAATAAGTGTTACTCACTCATAATGTTGTCACAATAACCATTAACACCATAGGCAAAAGTTGAACTGAACTGGCTACAAGGGTAATCAGTAGCGGGAACAGCAGCGACACCTCTAGGTCCGACATCTGCTGCATATATATTAGTACAAATAATTAATAATTTTTTCTTATTCAGATTTTAGAATATTCTTTACCACAAAACAAACAGACATAAAGCATAATGTTATTTTCAAGGATACAGATACGATTTATATGAAAGTTTAATGTTGTTTTAAGTATTGTAGAATAATGTGTTGTGAAATACGGCCTCTTTGCTTTGCAATTATTATTTACCCTAATATTTTCAGGTCTGAAAACAAGACATTTTGAGAGGTTTTCTGTAATAACTAGTTACAAAACAATTAAAATAAAACACCTATGAGTTACAAACATGTGTGTGATAGGATACAATTTTATATTCTTTGTTTTGGATAAGGTCTTAGTTAACTTACTTGTCCCAAAACAAATACATATAGCGATATTAGCTCACTCGCCTCGATATTGTCCATAAGAGTCAAAGGAATCGTAGGGACTGTTCGTTTGTTTGTTTGTTTTGGAATTTCGCACAAAGCTACTCGAGGGCTATCTGTGCTAGCCGTCCCTAATTTAGCAGTGTAAGACTAGAGGGAAGGCAGCTAGTCATCACCACCCACCGCCAACTCTGGGCTACTCTTTACCAACGAATAGTGGGATTGACCGTCACATTATACGCCCCCACGGCTGGGAGGGCGAACATGTTTAGCGCGACGCAGGCGCGAACCCGCGACCCTCGGATTACGAGTCGCACGCCTTACGCGCTTGGCCATGCCGCGCCAGGACTGTTCGTATTAAAGGATGAATTTTGAAGAGGTTGAAGTACGGTGAAAGACGAGAAAGTAGGGGTGTCCGCTTTTACTGGAGATGGACTATTTTCTACATTGCTTCCGCCTAATAGAAGAACACGTGCGAAGAGTATGACATCACAGCACGTGATATGCGTTTCAGGTTAGAGAAAAGAAAACTGAAGTACAAGCAAAACTATTCTGTTACTGAAATTAGGAAGGAAGAACTAAACGAGTGATGTGTGCTCAATTATCTAGGACTTAGGTAAATATGCAAGTTGTTAGTTAGTTATGCTGAGTATACATCTTATGACATTCGTCTTATCTGTGACTGAAGTCTTGAAATAACCTGTATAATAAAACAAGTGATGTGAGAAGTCATGTCAGAGCAAAGATCATATATTCATTAAACTTAAGGACATGGCAGAAAGAAAATTGTTGTATTTAATTGTGGTTTCGATAAGTTTATAAGAAGGATATTTTTCGAGGCAAGTTTTTATTGTTTGGTAAGACTCGTCTTATGAAATTAACCTCAAGTGGTTAGAAAAATTTCTGGAAGGAAGATTCTTTCTTTCAGACAGAGTGATTATATTACGTTATCCTCAATTGATCGAAAGCATTTTAGGAAGTATATTTATATGATCTTTTAATAGAAATGGTATAAAATTAACCTCAATTTCTAGAAATCTTCTAGGGGGGGGGAATTGAATGTGTTAGCTTGGACTAGGTTCTGAATGAAACACAAATTTTTCGTGAGAGACTGGTCTCTCGGGTTTAAACGGACTGAGACAAAAATACAGGATTTGATTTAATTTTTAAAAATTCACATGCACGTGTATCCTTCACTATCTTCAAAATCTTATATTTTGTTACTTCATAATTTTACTTATTTTATTGCAAAAACCAAACTCGCTATTTATAAACAATAATCAGCCCACAGATTTCAAGACAAACATAACGATATAAAGTAAATATAAAAACAAAACGTTAATTATATTGTAAGAAATAAAGTATTCCTCCAACGTTTTAATTGTGATACAGTCATTATTGTGTTAAACGTTTTTTTTTACCTGGTTTGTGGTGCACTCTCTTCCTCACAACTCAGTCCACTTCAGGGTTAAGTTTTACATACTTATTGAATGAATTACATCCTTTTATAGATAAATAAATACATGTTCAAGTATATTTATTCCTAAACGTTTCTCTCGTAATATTTATTAAAATCATATTGAGAACTGTCGACGCTATACTAATCAATGTTATGAATCTGTTTAAATATCAAATACATTTTTTGAGTGATAGGTTTATTTATCCAATGACACACCTTGGTAAGGTAATGGGGAAACTTTGTTATGTAAAAAGTAACCATGGCTACCTGACATGGACTTCACCTATGTGTAGCGATTGGAGTCAGGGGTGTCAAGAAGCAGTTTCCTGTAGAAACAAAACATATCATATCAACAGGATTTCTGAAGAAGCAAGGTCACTGGACAATACAAGGAAGAGTTATTTTGATCGATACGGTGTCATATATAGTTAATTCTTATAAGTATTATCAAACCTTCATTTATTAAGGGTATATATGTAGTCAGTGGTTTCCACATAAAGGTTGTTTTTTATTTTGTTTTTAATTTCGCGCAAAGCTACTCGAGGGCTATCTGCGCTAGCCGTCCCTAATTTTGCAGCGTAAGACTAGAGGGAAGGCAGCTAGTCACCACCACCCACCGCCAACTCTTGGGCTACTCTTTTACCAACGAATAGTGGGATTGACCGTCCCATTATAACGCCCCCACGGCTGGAAGGGCGAGCATGTTTGATGCGACGGGGATGCGAACCCGCGACCCTCAGATTACGAGTCGCACGCCTTAACCAGTCTGGCCATGCCGGGCCTCCACATAAAGGAAAAAAGATCTATAGAAAGTATATGTTATAAAAGTACCGCCTAAATAATTAGATATCTTTCTAAGAAAACATATCATGTAAGTGAGTTTACTCGACGGACTAGTTTGTTCATATAAAATAATTAGTGTTTATAATTATATGCTTTTTTCTCATGAGTTATTGCGCATATTTGGATACAAAGTTGCCCATGGATATAAAATGAAACATTGATAAAGTGATTATAAAATCAACCCAAAAATTTAGAAAGTTTACTATGTTTTAGTATCTAAATTTGGTATCTAAGGTAAAACACAAAAAGTTATGTGTTTTCTCAACATTTAAACTCAAAAAACGATGAACCAAAGCACTCATTGTAGTCATCTTAGGTCCCACCTCACATTCTATTCAGGGCTCTTTACTCGATTGTCATAATTGTGGTTGATCTGTTTCCATTCATCTTCCATCACGCGCTTGGACCAGACATAATTAGGACAGGATTAGAATTTTTTTAAAAATACGTATATTGAAAAGTCAGACTAGAACTGGTCTGACGTGTACGCTTATTGGGTATGTAAACACCTAAAGCAAATATAAGAACCGTATCCTTGACCATCCATGTCGGATTACGTATGGAAGTTTTCCGAAAGATAACTTATTTATACGATCCAATATGGAGGTTAGATTTAGCTCTGATTGGCACTAGTTTCATGTCGCTGACATGTTTATGAACTGAATAACGATACTTAGGTTCAGGTACATAGGTTGCTAACCTTGGTTGGGTTTGGTGAACCATCAAATTATAGATGTAAAGTGATCTACATTCGTAGCAGAATTCTAATTTGAATCCATTATGAATAATTTCGAGCTTGCGTCTGACTGGATGTCCAAACCAAAACGTTTCAAACCCCAAGAACCCTACTCTAGGAAATAAAATATATATATATGAATGCTGTTTACTTTCTCCATGTTTCAGAGATTACAACCAGTTCGATTTTCACCACTGTGCGCGCGAGTAACACACGCGCACAACGTCAATCCATCCTCGTAGAGTAACCAAAATAAATGTTACACGTGATGTAGGTATTTTTATTGGTTATTTTAAAGCCACCTAAAATCATTCGATATCACGTAATACTCTTGGTGAATGCTAATATTTCTATTATATGGAAAGTATAAGATAAAACAATAAAACGTGTTTATTGGTTGTTTTTGAATTTCGCACAAAGCTACTCGAGGGCTATCTGCGCTAGCCGTCCCTAATTTAGCAATGTAAGACTAGAGGGAAGGCAGCTAGTCATCACCACCCACCGCCAACTGTTGGGCTACTCTTTTACCAACGAATAGTGGGATTGACCGCAACATTATAACGCCCCCATGGCTGAAAGGGCGAGCATGTTTGGCGCGACGGGACTGCGAACCCGCGACCCTCAGATTACTAGTCGCACGCCTTAACATGCTTGGCCATGCCGGGCCGGTGTTTATTAACTCTTACTGAAAGTCAGTAAAACAGCAACTCGTTTTTAGTTCATGGTACATCACTCACCATGAACTAGCAATACTAATACAGGTATCCAAGATAATGCCGAACACTCATAATTAAACTTATTTTCATAGAATGGAAATAGACTTAGATATATTTACAACTTAGGCTTAGGTATATTTACAAATGCGCATTTTATAAGAGAATAATGTGTGTTTATGTGTTTTTCTTAGAGCAAGGGCACATCGGGCTATCTGCTGAGCCCACCGAGGGCAATCGAACCTCCTGATTTTAGCGTTGTAAATCCGTGGACTTACCGCTGTACTAGCGGGGGTCGTAAGAGAATAATATAAACACCAATTTTAAAAACAAGAACACAAAGGTAACACCACGTATTGCTCTGTATTAATCAACTATTCCCAAACTTTTTCGTTATGTGTTTATAAATACGAAAAAGAAGACAATACTATAATAAGTTCGGCCCATATTTTTGTCAATGCTAATTCCGTTTACCTTATCAAATAAGGTTCGCAGATTTCAGTTTAAAATTAAAATGTAGTTTTATAAAAAGTAAATAAATTTAGCATGTTATTACATAAACAACCATCAGATCCCAGTGGCTCGGCACCTTAAGGTAATGCCTTTAAAAACATGATTATAAGACAGAACATTTACGAAGGAAGTGACAAGTTTCGCGTTATTGGTAACTTACCAGAATATCTTAACACGGCAGTGCTAATTATCGGGTCGTTCAACATGAGATAACGTTTTTCTTGCAGGTAAAGTCTTAGTCACGTGTGACACGAGGTGTAATGTTTATCTTGTAAGTTAACTGTTAATCACGTGGGTGATTGTTTTTTCGAATTTCGCGCAAAGCTACACGAGAGCTATCTGCGCTAGCTGTCCCTAATTTACCAGTGAAAGACTAGAAGGAAGGCAGCTAGTCAACACCACCCACCGCCATCTATTGGGCTACTCTTTTACCAAGGAATAGTGGGATTGACCACCATGTTTAGTGCCCTAAGATTATGAGTCGAAACGTGAGTGATTACTTCACAGATTAATTATAGGGATTTCTCACATCTCTAGCTCTGGATGGAAACTTCTAGAAATTGCTTATATATTTAGTTCTGAACAGAAACGTCTAGAGAATGCGTATATATTTAACTGTGATTGTGAACTTCTAGACTGTTTACATATCCGTTTATTGATGAAAACTTCTGATGCATAACCTTGTTCGTTTTTAGGTCTTCGCAGCAAATCTAGCTCTTCATAAATTTATTCTGAAAGGTTAAAGTTGTTGTTCAGTGATGTCGAGAAAACCCACTTGTAGAGAAAATATATATATAAAAACGGCTCGTTTGGATTGAGAAAATATTTTACATAGAGGAGCGAACAATGTTTCGACCTTCTTCGTTCATCGTAAAAAAAAATTCTCAACCCAAACGAGCCGTTTTTACACATATAAAGTTGTTGTTGTTGTATGTAATTTAAGCACAAAGCTACACAATGGGCTATCTGTGCTCTGTCCACCAGGGGTATCGACACCCAGTTTTTAGCGGTATTAGTCCGCAGACATACATACCGTCGTGCCACTGGGGAGCGATAGGGTAAAGAGAAGGCAGATATTCAACAACACCCGCCGCCGATTCTTGAGTCACTTTATTAAACGAACAGTGGAATTTAATTAACAGTCACATAACGACTCCAAAGAACGTATTTTGATTTTTACAGGAACAGAACACGAACCACTGGACTGTGTTTGTTTTACTGGTAACTTACTTTAAGATCTAGAAATATTGGAGATGTCAACCAGCAGGTAAGGAGTGAGAAACGTAGAACCTCTTTTCTCTATTAATATAATTAATGTAGTTTTCAAAAAAGTAACTAAAAATATATGTATAATGTTAGATGGAAATAAAACAGAAAGATAAAAATAACATGGGTTTGCTGGCTTTTGTGTAGGAAGCAACAGATAAATCGTAATAATGTGTGGTTGTTCTTAATATGTTGTTGTTTTTAATGTGATTGTTTTAATGTGTTGTTGTTTTTCAATGTTCTTTTTAATGCGTTGTGGTTTTTGATATGTTGTGGTTTTTAATATGTTATTCGTAATGTGTGGTTGTTTTTAATGTGCTGTTTTTTAATTTGTTGTGGTTTATTAATGTAGTTGTTTTTAATGTGTTTTGGTTTTTAATATGTTGTTGTTCTTTAATGTGATTGTTTAAATGCGTTGTGCTTTTAATGTGATGTTTTTAACGTGATGCTGGTTTTTAATTGTTGTTTTTAATGTTATTTTAACGTGTTGTGGTTTTTAATGTATTGTTGTTTTTCCAAGACATTTTGAGTTGATGTAAAATCACATAAAATTAATGTTCTCACATATTTAAAGTCGACCACAACTAATGTGTCTTAAAAAGTGAACGTTTAAAGGATCTGTCGTCGCAGTCATGTTAAATACAGTGTTTTGAAAATCACCAAATTATTTTACTTTAAAATAACAAATATAATAATTTGAACATGAGTCACACCTCTAGGTTTGAGTTAGGAGGCATGTTGGCACGTTTGTACATGAGGTAACTTTGTTTCAAATGCTCTCATACTAACACGTTTTGTTTCAAAAGCGACATACAGTTAGTCAGTTAGTACTTAAAAATAATACAAACTTATAGTGGTTTATACAAACTAAGAACGGGCCCGGCATGGCCAAGCGTGTTAAGGCGTTCGACTCGTAATTCGAGGGTCGCGGGTTCGAAATCTGGTCGCACCAAACATGCTCGCCCTTTCAGCCGTAGGTACGTTATAATGTTACGGTCAATCCTACTATTTGTTGGTAAAAGAGTAGCCCAAGAGTTGGTGGTGGGTGGTGATGACTAGCTGCCTTCCCTCTAGTCTTACACTGCTAAATTTGGGACGGCAAGCGCAAATAGCCATTGAGTAGCTTTGCACGAAATTAAAAACAAACAAACTAAGAAAATCACTATTGACTAGCTCCACCTTTTGCTGAAAACCATCATTACATCTATTGCATTGCCCTATCGCAAGCCTTGGACAACAGAGAATGTAATAAAAAATCTTCCATGCAGAGCTGTTAATATAAAAAAATAAATCTACACTCGTTACGCCTAGCGTAAATAGTTATCTCTCGCTCACTGACTTCAGGTAATGTAGTTCTTCGTTTGTGATGGTAACCAAAACTATTGAATACTTTATTTTAACATCATTTTACTGTCAGATGTTGGTAACCAAACCTGTTGATTAGTTTATTCTGACATCATTTTACTGTCAGATGTTGGTAACCAAAACTGTTGATTACTTTATTCTAACATCATTTTACTGTCTGATACTGGTAACCAAAACTCTTGATTACTTTATTCTCACATCATTTTACTGTCAGATACTGGTAACCAAAACTGTTGATTACTTTATTTTAACATCATTTTACTGTCAGATGTTGGTAACCAAAACTGTTGATTACTTTATTCTAACATCATTTTACTGTCAGATATTGGTAACCAAAACTGTTTTTTACTTTATTCTAACATCATTTTACTGTCAGATATTGCTAACCAAAACTGTTGATTACTTTATTCTAACATCATTTTACTGTCAGATATTGGTAACCAAAACTGTTGATTACTTTATTCTAACATCATTTTACTGTTTTGTTAAATCCATTTTTCACATAAATTCGTTTTGGTTTTTGAGAACAGCTGAATGAAGTAAGTGAACGTTTTTTAAATATAATATTTAACTATCAAAACTTGATGCATCGGCCGATCAGCCTCTTGGCAAGGTAGGAATATTTTCAATGAGTGGTATTAGGGGTACTAGAATGAGCAGGGGTATTAGATTGATATTACAGATACTAGATTGAGTCAGGGTTAATAGATTTTTATTAGGAACACTAGATTGAGCCATGAGTATTAGATTGTTATTGGGGATGCTAAACTGAGTCAAGGGTATTAAATTTGTATTAGGGATACAAGATTGTGTCAGGTAATAGGGACATTAGAAACTAAAATTAATAAGCACATGTTTTCCTTTTTGCACGAAAAATAATAAATAAACACCATAAGCTTTATCAGCTTTACACGATAAAAACAAACGTTTACAACAATAACAAACAGTTGTGTCTAATATTTTAACACTTCTGTAAGTAGTTCTGTTATCTGTTGAGATTTCAATAAGTGGTCTTGCTAAACATTTTTAATATTTCTTTAAGTAGTTCTGCCTAGTATTTTTAATATTTTTGTAAGTAGTCTTGTTATGTGTTTTGAGATTTCAGTAAATTGTCCTGCTAAGTGTTTCTAACACATCTATAAGTAGTCCTGTTAGCTGTGTTGAGCCTTCAGAAAGTAGTTCTGCTATGTGTTAAGATTTCAGTAAGTTGTCCTGCTACACGTATTGAGCACTTCATTGAGTCAGTTCTAGTATAGACAGTGAAGTTGATTTAATTTCTAATTAATGTGTGTTATTCAAAGAAAACAAGCATATTCTGATACAGTGTAACATAAACCCTCATGTATTTTCTAAGTTGAAAATGGATACCTATCGATGGTGAATAAACTGCTGTTGACTGTTGGTAGCTCAGAGAATCTAACATTCCTTCAGACTTGTCGTGATCCCTTTCTGAAACCACAGGAGAGGAAGGGAACTGTTGCAGGGAACAAGGGAATCTGCCGGGAATGTCTGTAGAGAAGTTTGGTACAATGGTTTTTATTTCATCCTGTTTTCCCATCTTCAGTTTAATTTGGTGAAATAGGGCAGGTGTCTCCTGTAACATACTTCTCGATAGCTGCTTAAAACAAGTTATTGTGAGATCCTTTCACCATTAACTTATAGCGAATAGAGAGAATGATTTGTAAAGTATATTAAGTTTTATGTCCTACGTTAATATCTCTGTATCAAAGTATGAAAATGATTCAAAGATGTTGGTGGTTGGAAGTTTAAGGTTGGATATTATAAAACCCTGCTCACTCTGGTGTAAAACTTGTCTCCACCACGCGGGGCTCGTTGTCGTTTGTACCCTTCTTCTCGGACCGAGTGATCAGTTTCATCTGCTGGAATTTAAAACAGAGAAGACGGATAAAATTCTGACTCTGAACAGGTTTCACATAAAATGGTTCCTGCACAAAATAGGCTTAGAGCACCTCCTACCGATCAGAAGGCATGGAGTTCTGTCATAGGAAATTTATCGTATCGGTTAAACAGAAAAAAGAAAACAGACTAGAGATCTATAACAGAGTTTTTGATAAGGTCAGATCATTGGTAAATAGAGTATATTTAATTCAGCCGCTAGGTTAATGTTATACTATAATGTTATTCATTATAGTAAAGGTCATTTGTTAATGTCCATTTGTCCATCCTCATTTCCATCTTTCTGAGAATGGGACGTAATCATATATAAGAGAAACAAGCGAAGTTTATTAACTAATAAAAGAGCAGAGTGATCAGGACAGCATTCGACGTTAAACCACAAACCAACCAAAACCAAAGAATGTTTAACAGGAACTTCAACAAACGCCCTCTATTCAATAAATGTCGAACTTTAGGTACAATTTATAAGATGGATCGACAAACCTTACATCTCGCATTCAGTTACAGTTGCTGTAAAGAGAAATTCGTAAAACATTTTGTAGAGCTCCAGACAAAATGGCTCCATTATATATATCATTTAAGTGTCAGTTACAGACTATTATAAATGAACAACTGACAAAATATACAGCATTTCTGTAAATGTAATGAAGCCATCTACGATTATTAATTGAATGTTTGCCCCTGAATTTGAAGCACTTAAAAAACTATATTCTCTTAAGTCTTAGGCCACTCAAGGCGTGCGACTCGTAATCTGAGGGTAGTGGGTTCGCATCCCTGTCGCGCTAAACATGTTCGCCCTTTCAGCCGTGGGGGCGTTATAATGTGACGATCAATCCCACTATTCGTTGGTAAAAGAAAAGCCCAAGAGTTGGCGGTGGGTGGTGATGACAAGCTGCCTTCCCTCTAGTCTTACACTGCTAAATTAGGGACGGCTAGCACAGATAGCCCTCGAGTAGCTTTGTGCGAAATTAAACAAAACAAAAACACAAACAAGACTTAAATCACTATAGATACGAAGAACAAACTTGGTAGTTAGCAATACCTCAAGATAGAACTGAAATCAGTTCTTGCGAAACATTAATAAAATATATTTTACTTCCAGGTCAATATTTTGGGTCAAACATAAATCAATTTATATCAAACACAGAAAGCCTTTGTACTCTTACAAACATCTTCTGACTCTTATAATCCTTTAAAAGGTTTAACTGTCAAGGTAGGAAACGAAAGTAAAAAGAAACTTCGAGAAATAAAATTGGAAATGAACATTGCGTCATTAAAAAACAAACCGACAGAGGGCAGCATTTCGTATCTGGAGTTTACAAAACATCAATCACCAAGGTGTGTTTTTATTTTCTGGTAGAGTGAAATAATACCACATATTCTCCAGGTACCTCGAGAAGTGGATGTTGTATCGGTAAAAATAAAAAAAAGTTAAAAACCAGAGTTTATAGAATTAGAAAATAGTAATTTTCGTGAAAATGTTAGTGTAGTGCAAACACAAAGATACTTAGTTCCAATGGAACTATTTTATCAGGAAATAATATAGATTTTCGAAAAGTAAACGTTGATACAGAAAATTCTATGTTACATTGGAAAACGAAACGTATCTGGTTGTAGTAGACAAGAACTGTGGTGTCATGAACACTTAAGAACTGCTGTTTTGGGCTATGTCATCTACCGCCACCTACATGGTATATGTTATTTTGGAAACTGTAGAAGGTCGTCTAAGTTTTAAAAAATATTACTCGTGAAATGTCTTCTTTTTAAATTATGATTTCTGGTTGTTTCTTCACTTTATTTTATTTTTTTCAACATTTGTTTTAACCAGATTTGTCTTATCTTTCTTGTTCACGTTTCATTATTTATATTCACAGATTAGACAACAACGGTTACAACAGAGGATTGGAAAAAACAAACAAAAATCGTAAAACGTAAAATAACAACAATGAAGATTTATCATGAGTAAAGTAAAAACAATGAAGATTTATCACGAGTAAAGTAAAAACAAACAAGATTTATCATGAGTAAAGTAAAAACAATGAAGATTTATCATGAGTAAAGTAAAAACAAACAAGATTTATCATGAGTAAAGTAAAAACAATGAAGATTTATCATGAGTAAAGTAAAACAAACAAGACTTATCATGAGTAAAGTAAAAACAAACACGATTTATCATGAGTAAAGTAAAAACAAACAAGATTTATCATGAATAAAGTAAAAACAATGAAGATTTATCATGAGTAAAGTAAAAACAAACAAGATTTATCATGAGTAAAGTAAAAACAAAGAAGATTTATCATGAGTAAAGTAAAAACAAACAAGATTTATCATGAGTAAAGTAAAAACAAACAAGATTTATCATGAGTAAAGTAAGAACAAACAAGATTTATCATGAGTAAAGTAAAAACAAACAAGATTTATCATGAGTAAAGTAAGAACAAACAAGATTTATCATGAGTAAAGTAAAAACAAACAAGATTTATCATGAGTAAAGTAAAAACAAACAAGATTTATCATGAGTAAAGTAAAAACAATGAAGATTTATCATGAGTAAAGTAAAACAAACAAGACTTATCATGAGTAAAGTAAAAACAAACACGATTTATCATGAGTAAAGTAAAAACAAACAAGATTTATCATGAATAAAGTAAAAACAATGAAGATTTATCATGAGTAAAGTAAAACAAACAAGACTTATCATGAGTAAAGTAAAAACAAACAAGATTTATCATGAGTAAAGTAAAAACAAACAAGATTTATCATGAGTAAAGTAAGAACAAACAAGATTTATCATGAGTAAAGTAAAAACAAACAAGATTTATCATGAGTAAAGTAAGAACAAACAAGATTTATCATGAGTAAAGTAAAAACAAACAAGATTTATCATGAGTAAAGTAAAAACAAACAAGATTTATCATGAGTAAAGTAAAAACAATGAAGATTTATCATGAGTAAAGTAAAAACAAACACGATTTATCATGAGTAAAGTAAAAACAAACAAGATTTATCATGAATAAAGTAAAAACAATGAAGATTTATCATGAGTAAAGTAAAACAAACAAGATTTATCATGAGTAAAGTAAAAACAAACAAGATTTATCATGAGTAAAGTAAAAACAAACAAGATTTATCATGAGTAAAGTAAGAACAAACAAGATTTATCATGAGTAAAGTAAAAACAAACAAGATTTATCATGAGTAAAGTAAAAACAAACAAGATTTATCATGAGTAAAGTAAAAACAAACAAGATTTATCATGAGTAAACTAAAAACCATGAAGATTTACCATGAGTAAAGTAAGACAAACAAGATTTATCATGAGTAAAGTAAAAACAATGAAGATTTATGGTGAGTAAAGTAAAAACAAACAAGACTTATTGTGAGTAAAGTAAAAACAATGAAGATTTATCGTGAGTAAAGCAAAAACAATGAAGATTTATCATGAGTAAAGTAAAACAAACAAGATTTATCATGAGTAAAGTAAAACAATCAAGATTTATCATGAGTAAAGTAAAAACAAACAAGATTTATAATGAGTAAAGTGATAATGAATATTTATCATGAGTAAAGTAAAAATAGTGAAAATTTATTATGTAATAACAAAGATTTATATTAATATCGTATTGTAAACTTTTGCTACTGTCAGTAAACATGTTTAAGAGAAGTTACAAAGTTTATTTTACACTATTGATTTAAACTATTATAAGCTCAGTGTTTGGCGTTCTAGTTTATTCAACTTTTAACTGTTTTTTAAATGTTGTTGTTATGTAGTATATGCTCTAGAGCCTATTGTACACCTCACTAATGAGTTGTTATTATTCTGGGTTTTGGAAGGCCCAGAGTCCTCGTCTCTCTCAAGATGTTTAGATAGTCTCCCAGGTCTAACATGCAATTGTATTAACAATGAACCTACTCTCATAATCGTGAAAGACAGGAAATCAGTGCTAATGTTGTGAGAAATAAGTGGTCGAACTATCTGAAAGCTGTAAACACTGAGGTTAGAAGGTAGAGATTAATTACTGTAAATATTCTACACTTGAAGATATGGATTTACTGTAAAACCTTCGCTAAGAAAGGTTTATCGCCCCTAATTTTCCTCAATCTTTATTCTAAGATGCTTTAATTTGTAAGCCTTAAAATGTGAAAGCACGTTGTTCGCGTGTTGTTTTTCTAATTTTGCGCAAAGTTACACAGTACTAGTGTACTGCGCTAGTGTAAGACGAGAGGGAAGGTTTGAAGAGTCATCAAACGTATCGCATAAAAGAAGGAAACTGACGTGTTTGGCTTTACCGTTTGAAGGAGTAGCGTTGCTAGGGGTTACTCTTTAGAACGTGTCAAAGTTTATGCAGTAAACGTCAACGTCGAGGTAAAACTACCATTTTTAGAGCACTGCTAGACGTTGAGCCGATAATGCAAGTAATAAAAAAATCAAAGAAAAGAGACACAAATCGTCAAATTTTCTTACAACATAAACTATCCTAAAATAACTCTGATCTAATAAACGTGAAAATGAAAAGAGTAGAAGCTAGTCATCACAACAAACCGCCAACTCCTGGGCCACCCTTTTACTGAGCAATAGAAGATAGGGTGAAGATATTCGGTGTAAAACATATTTGAACCCTTGGTCTTAAGATTACAAGTCGGTCGCCCTGACCACCTGGCCATCCCGAAGCACGTTGTCTTAAACATTTTTAAATCGAGTTTAGTAATCTCAAGACAATGGGTTCAGTGGATGTAATTTGAATGTATCTAAACAGTGGAAGTAGTAGGTGGGGTGGCCTGTAAGTATACTCTGTTATGACTTAATTAGCAGTAGTTAGAATGTTCCGTATGTCTGTTTTTATTATTTCTAATAATTATTATATTTCTCGTATATAGATTTTGCGTTGTTAGGTCGAACGTAGTTTTAGGACTAACCTAAATCTCCTAAGCTCAAAGTGTACAAATCAGGATCTTAATAAAATATTTTTTCGATAAAATCCACAAATAATAAATGGACAGAAATTCCATCAATAACTGGAGTAAAAATTATTCCGTTATTAATTCAAGAAATCCACAATTAGCCTAGTCACGTATTCACAGTTAGTTTAATAACGTATTACGTTACGTTTCCTAAACTGAATCCATGAACATTGTTATAAAAATACTTTTGTCATTGAATGTTCAGTTTCTGTTTCTTTGGAAATCGACAGTGAATTCGCCATTTTCTTTCCAGTTAGATAACAGCAGACTGTCTCATTGGTTTTTATTAAAAACACTGCTGGAAGTAATAACATTGAAAACCTTACCTTCCCCACGGTTCCTTTTGCTACAATTTTCGTTGACTTCTGGACTTACTCTACCCAGAAAGCCATTAATAGAGTAGGACAGTGTCTGATCGGATGAAAGAGTGGTGGTCTGAGTGATTACTGAACGGGAGTTGGACGGACTCTGGCTGCATGAGGTTATGACGTTTTCGCTAACCTTGTTACGGACAATCCTGAAACAGGGAAGCGTTTCTTTCGCTAGGGTTAATAACAAGGGTTATGGTGAGGTTAACAAATATTTCACTGAAGTAGATTTAAAAACAACTGAACTAACAAGGATATATAAAGGTTATGTAAACAACTACTGGACTAACCATCAGAACGCCTTAAACCACCTGGCCATGCCAGGCCATTTTCAGTTAATTTACACCATAGTGTTAAGGACAACATTACGTTTGACCCAATCGTAGTTTTTCAGAACAGCTAATCTTATTTTACCCACCTGTTGATGGAACTTACGCTAGGGATGTTGTCTTGGTTACATATCTTATCGGCCATCAACTTGTCTCGGATTTCCCAGGCAAACATGGTTGGATGTTTCATCTTATAGTTAGTGATGGCTTCTACCACGTAAGGAGTCGCCACTTTCGGTGTACTACCTCCGATGACCCCAGGTTTAATGGATCCGGTTTCATAAAACCTTTGAAAAAAGAAGACATTTTCATAAATTGAGTCAGAAATCTAACAGACCAACTTATTAGTTCTTGATGTTCAGCTGTTGTTACATGTAATATTAACTGACTTGTCAATTCTTGATGTTCAGCTGTTGTTACATGTAATATTAACTGACTTATTAGTTCTTGATGTTCAGCTGTTATTACATGTAATATTAACTGACTTATTAGTTCTTGATGTTCAGCTGTTGTTACATGTAATATTAACTGACTTATTAGTTCTTGATGTTCAGCTGTTGTTACATGTAATGTTGACTGGCTTGTCAATTCTTGATGTTCAGTTGTTGTTACAGGTAATATTGACTGACTTGTCAGTTTTTGATTTCCAGGTTTATACGACTTCATCTGGACAGTTCACACCAGGTTTATCCGACTTCATCTGGACAGTTCACACCAGGTTTATACGACTTCATCTGGACAGTTCACACCAGGTTTATCAGACTTCATCTGAACAGTTCACACCAGGTTTATCCGACTTCATCTGGACAGTTCACACCAGGTTTATCCGACTTCATCTGGACAGTTAATGCTCGATATCAGTCAACTTTTCATGTAGTTAAGGTATTTTGTAACCATCAATCCAAGGTACTAGAAGTTCTAAAAATACCATGCCAACCATGATGTCACTTCTAATCATCAGTATTTAGTTCTCATGAATGTAATCAGATAATTCGCCGCATCCAGTGTAATAAAAAGTTTTGATGACCAGTGACATTAAGTTTTGTTAAAATCAAAACTTCTCGACAGCAGCTGCTTATTCTTAGAACACTGTGAAACACAACAATATATCTGTATCCATTCTTCGAACAGTGTGAACAATAACAACATGTATGTATCCATTCTGCAGACTGTGTGAACAATAACAACATGTATGCATCCATTCTGCAGACAGTGTGAACAATAACAACATGTATGTATCCATTCTGCAGACAGTGTGAACAATAACAACATGTATGTATCCATTCTTCAGACAGTGTGAACAATAACATGTATGTATCCATTCTGCAGATAGTGTGAACAATAACAACATATATGTATCCATTCTTCAGACAGTGTGAACAATAACAACATGTATGTATCCATTCTTCAGACAGTGTGAACAACAACATGTATGTATCCATTCTGCAGATAGTGTGAACAATAACAACATGTATGTATCCATTCTTCAGGCAGTGTGAACAATAACAACATGTATGTATCCATTCTTCGAACAGTGTGAACAATAACAACATACATGTATCCATTCTGCAGACAGTGTGAACAATAACAACATGTATGTATCCATTCTGCAGACAGTGTGAACAATAACAACATGTATGTATCCATTCTTCAGACAGTGTGAACAATAACAACATGTATGTATCCATTCTGCAGACAGTGTGAACAATAACAACATGTATGTATCCATTCTGCAGACAGTGTGAACAATAACAACATGTATGTATCCATTCTTCAGACAGTGTGAACAATAACAACATGTATGTATCCATTCTGCAGACAGTGTGAACAATAACAACATGTATGTATCCATTCTGCAGACAGTGTGAACAATAACAACATGTATGTATCCATTCTTCAGACAGTGTGAACAATAACAACATGTATGTATCCATTCTTCAGACAGTGTGAACAATAACAACATATATGTATCCATTCTTCAGACAGTGTGAACAATAACAACATGTATGTATCCATTCTGTAGACAGTGTGAACAATAACAACATACATGTATCCATTCTTCAGGCAGTGTGAACAATAACAACATTCATGTATCCATTCTTCAGACAGTGTGAACAATAACAACATGTATGTATCCATTCTTCAGACAGTGTGAACAATAACAACATGTATGTATCCATTCTGCAGACAGTGTGAACAATAACAACATATATGTATCCATTCTTCAGGCAGTGTGAACAATAACAACATTCATGTATCCATTCTTCAGGCAGTGTGAACAATAACAACATTCATGTATCCATTCTTCAGACAGTGTGAACTCTGCTTTTACGTTTATTCTACTATATGTGTATTATCGTACATATATATATACTGTTTTACACGTATATTTTTGTACATGTACCAAATTATAAATTCTATGACATTTCATTTTGAAACAAATGTTCAGCATGTGCTGAAGCGAAACTATAGCACGTGCTGCTCGACTAAAATTTCATATCAAAGCTCTGTTTTTATTTTTTTATGTAGAGACTGGGGCTAAGTGACAACGTTGTGGTAGTATGCCTAAGCTGGTCATTCTTACACCCAGATATTACGTAATCCCATGATTTTCCTGTACGTGTAATTGTACTTGTAAAAATTCAGCGTAAACAGTATGTGTTTTAATGTTTATGGCCACAACGCTTGTATTAATTAGGTTTTCTAACTGACTTTCTATATTTCTGTAACAAGTTTCACAGTCAACAACTAGAGTTTTTGTTTAAAACGCAACAATATAACCCTGACCCGTTCCAAGTGAATCAAGTAAACACGTGCTTAGAAGACTCAACATGCCATAAGTTTAAATATGAAATATACTTTCATGGATAAAGGAGTTACATACATTGACTCCAGCACAACATATCACAGGTCAGTTACTTGGACCACTGGACACTACCAGAAAACGTAACATAGATCAACTGCTAGGACTATTGGACACTAGCAGAAAATGTAATATAGGTCAATTTCTAGGACTATTATAGTGAACTATATTCCATGAGTCAGGTTTGAACCGAATCTACGCGTTATAATTACCAACTTGTATTTGGTTTTAATGTAGAACAGGAACACTACACACACAATTATGCACCAGTGTTCACTACACGCAAAGAAAATACACATGGTTATAAAAGAGAGTTAAAATGTGGAATTGCATAATAATTTAACAGTCAAAATAACTTGAACATACTTTCAAATTCGTAAGACTAAAACTGTATACTAGATGCAAATTACCACATTAAAGGTTAGAGTTTTCCTATGTGTTAGTTTCAACTGCATATCTTAACTTCATAGTGTTTAATACGTAACCCGTTATTGCATTTCATATGGGGGCCCGGCATGGCCAAGCATGTTAAGGCGTGCGACTCGTAATCTGAGGGTCGGGGGTTCGCATCCCTGTCGCGCCAAACATGCTCGCCCTTTCAGCCGTGGGGGCGTTTTAATGTGACGGTCAATCCCACTATTCGTTGGTAAAAGAGTAGCCCAAGAGTTGGCGGTGGGTGGTGATGACTAGCTGCCTATCCTCTAGTCTTACACTGCTGAATTAGGGACGGCTAGCACAGATAGCTCTCGAGTAGCTTTGTGCGAAATTCAAAAACAAACAAACAAAAAGTGATCGAAAATATGGAGAATATTCTTTTACATATATTTATTTATCGACTTTCGAATATAATTTTATAACCTTATATATGTTGTTGTTGTTGTTTTTTTATAATCATCCATTTGAACTTACCTATAGGTGAAAATTTAACTACACAAATATATTCAGGTGTACGCAATTTCTGACAGATGTAGTTTAGGGGAATCCCTAAAGGAGGTATCTAAAAACAAAATTCAAAGAACCGTTTGTTTCTTGAATTTCACATCAAACGTTACAAGAGTTACTTATGTTATCCATCCGTAATTTTGATGTTAAAAATAGACAGAAGGTAGCTAGTTTAAAGCATCCACCGCCAACCATTTTAGCTGCTCTGATCGAAGAGTAGGATTTGACTGTGACTCTTATGTCGTGGCTGTAAAATGTGAAGTGGAATTTTATAGCAACACGATGCGAACAATAATTCTTCAGAACCATAGTTCCACGTACAGCGTAAGAAGAACAGAGTATTGTGTTAAAATTTAAGCTTCTTTAGAAATGTCAACGTTTACTTTTAAATCCATCTCGACCAGTTTACTTTATTATTTTTTGTATCAACTGCTTATGGTTTCGAGTGTATGTGTTTTCTTATAACAAAGCCGAATTGGGCTATTTGCTGTGTCTACCGAGGGGAACTAAACTCAAGATTTTAACGTTGTAAATTCGAAGAGCTGGTTTCAAGAGAATAAGTCACCAGACAGAACCAGAACAGTGAACAATAATTATGTAATCAATAATTGTATTTATTTTTAAAAGGGTATTCGAAAGACACTAAAAACTAATGGATAAATATATATCTAATATTTTTAAGATCAAACACGAATGTACCAATCGGTTATTTAACCTGAACATTCTATTTTTTTACAAAAGTAACAGACTCTAATGTTGTTGTTTTTTAATTTACTCCAGGGTGGGTCTAGTGGTTATGTGCTCTAATTCTCTCACCAAACATTCTCTTCCGTTTAGTCGTGGAGCCGTTATAATGTAACAGTCAATTCTATTTTTCGTTGCTAAAGGGATAATCCAAGATGGCAGTCAGTGGTGTTTACTAGGTGGTCGTTCTATAATATATCATACCAAAATTTAAGAAAACGATTACAGATGGTCCTCTGGTAGCTTTCCCTGAAATTAAAAAAAAACAACAACAACAAATATCGTAGGGTGATATATGCATTGAATGTTAGCTTTCAGTGTAGAACATTCTAGAATGAGGTCATGACCTCATGATTCTGAAACAAATTATTAATTTCTTTCCTTACCTTCCTAGGATTTTAGAATCACAACCATGCGACACTCTTAACTGCCGGCTAATATCGCAAGGTCGGACACCCTGTTGGGCCATCTCGACAATCCTTTGTCTCACCATGTCCGGTAAAGAACGTCCATTCACGAACATATCGCCTAATTGGTTAACCCCTGCGTGGTCTAAGTGAAGAGATAAATTCATAATTTGTTGCAGCATTCACTGTCTGTGACACCAGGAAGTATGTTTTTTAGAACTTGTTTAAGTCGATGGCTCACTTAACTACCAAGCACAACGTTTCGATATTTATAAACATCTTACATTACAGTTATCTGTGTAGATATACTAAACCATTTTGTTTTAGATTCATCTGTCTGGGGAAAGATAGTCATATGGAAACTGTCGTATCTCTCTCTCCATAAGATAAAAAAAAGTCTTATAAAGTCAATGGTGGCTTTTATTATTTAAAACTGTAGATGTACAAAAATTAATATAAAGCCGAAAAATTATAGAAAATAATTAAATAGGAAACATATCAAACAAATGTAAAAAATGTCAAAAGCTATGATAAATCTGGATTAAATTGTCTCTAAAAGGCGTTAACAAGAAATGTAAACAGATTTATAACAGCAAGATGTAAGAAGAAATCTGGACTCTTACGTTTTGAAAATATGAAAATACAATAATAATGCCAATAAACATTGTTCGTACACCTGAAAGTTTTCCATCGTGCACTCTCAACAAATATCAACCGTATTAATTCAACTAATATTCATATATATACATATATACAAATAAAGCAATGGCCTGACTTTAGTGAAAAACAATATTTAGTTATCCAGCATAGGCTTCACTTCTAGCTGTCCCCTCTTCTGAGATCTAAACACGTGTTTGCCGTGCGTAGTGACACCCGTGAAGGGGAGGAGAGGATCCTGGTGGTTGAGGGGACCAGCTCTAACATATCATTTTATCCTTTAATTCCTGTAGACGGGCGGCCTTGGGGTGCCTGCCCACTTAGGGTCCACTTGGGTTAGGTTCAACCAAGTACTAGTGTTGGATGTTCTCAAAATTGAGGAAAAACAGATTATCACAAAACGATCACGCATGAATTCTTCGCCAGTTGGTGGTCGACATGGAGTAGGAAACGTGTAAACAAGCTTTTCCAAATGAATCCCTCTGTTGGACTTTGGCTGTCTTGTTTTCCTAAGAATCGGAAGGAGGAAGTAGTCCTAACTAGACTGTGCATTGGTCACAGTTTTTTAACTCATCGTTTCCTTTTATTTAGGACTGATCCGCCAATGTGTGGTCAGTGTGACACTCAAGTCACAATACGCCACATTTTACTGTGATTAAGACTCTTAATGGCACTATTTTGGACATGTTTTAGCCACAAGTTTACTCCTGACACGATCCACCGTACAAATGTTTTTTTTAATTTTTTTGAGAGTCATTGGCCTTTTTAAAGCTATTTATGTTTTTAAATAAAAATTGTACATTGTTTTATTTTAACTTTATTCCTTTTTATAAATATTAATAATTATACTTTATTTGAATTTGTTTATCAGTTGTTTGGTACAGATGGCCTAGTTGTTTTGGACCATAAAACGTCAACCCACCAACCAACCAAATTCTAACAATTAGATCTAGTTATCCAGTATAGACTTTACTTCTAGCTGTAAGATCTAGTTATCCAGTATAGACATTACTTCTAGCTGTAAGATCTGGTTATCCTGTATAGACTTTACTTCATCTGTAAGATCTAGTTATTCAGTATAGACATTACTTCTAGCTGTAAGATCTGGTTATCCTGTATAGACTTTACTTCTAGCTGTAAGATCTGGTTATCCTGTATAGACTTTACTTCTAGCTGTAAGATCTGGTTATTCTGTATAGACTTTACTTCTAACTGTAAGATCTAGTTATCCAGTATAGACTTTACTTCTAGCTGTAAGATCTGGTTATCCTGTATAGACTTTACTTCTAGCTGTAAGATCCAGTTATCCAGTATAAACTTTACTTCTAACTGTAAGATCTGGTTATCCAGTATAGACTTTACTTCTAGCTGTAAGATCTGGTTATCCTGTATAGACTTTACTTCTAGCTGTAAGATCTGGTTATCCTGTATAGACTTTACTTCTAGCTGTAAGATCTTATTATCCAGTATAGACTTTACTTCTAGCTGTAAGATCTGGTTATCCTGTATAGACTTTACTTCTAGTGGTAAAATCTGTTTATCTCGTATTGTCTTAACTTCTAGTGGTAAAATCTGTTTATCTCGTATTGTCTTAACTTCGAGCATTAGGATATGGTTGTCCAGAATAAACTGTACTTCTAGCTTTAGGATCTGGTTATCCAGTGTAGTCTGTATTTTTAACTTTAGAATCTGGTTATTCAGTGTAGTCTATACTTCTAACTTTAGGGTCTGGTTATCCAGTGTAGTCTATACATCTATCTTTAGGATCTGGTTATTCAGTGTAGTCTATACTTCTAACTTTAGGGTCTGGTTATCCAGTGTAGTCTATACATCTATCTTTAGGATCTGGTTATTCAGTGTAGTCTATACATCTATCTTTAGGATCTGGTTATCCAGTGTAGTCTATGCTTCTGACAACAGATCTTATTTTCCACAATATTTTGTTTTTGTAGCTGTAGGAACTATCGTACTTTATAGTTTCGAATACAATATCTGGTTTTCTAGAGGAGTCTATACGTCTAACTACAGGACTTGATCCTCTATTGTGGTCTGTACTCTTAGCCATAAGTCTTATATCTCAATTTTGCTTCTCGGTTTTATATAGAAGTTTCTTAATTTTGTCAAGTGTACGCTACTGACTGAATATAACATTATATTTTTACATCTATATATTACTTACTTTTACGTGAATAATATTCCATTAACCTGTCATTACACCGACAGACAGCAGTTGTAAGGTCCATTGATAAGATAAGGACAATGGGTGGATGGTTAAGAGTTGAGACAGTAAGTACCACAGCAGTTAAGAGACACGCGAAAGAAGTATCATACTCACGTGACTTATTTTACATAAATTGTTATCGCGTCGCTTCACAAATATATTGAGAACCAAGGGAGAAGCAAATCAGCATCGGGTTGATCGAGGTTGGCCGAGGGCGCGTTCCAAGTCATGTGACTAATGAGATCTGGGAAGTGATCTGTTTGAGACTTTTACGATGACAGTGGATAACAAGTTTTGTACATGTAATTCACTAAATTTGGTGGAAAGAATTCTTGGAAGCAGAGACCAACACTTGATCCACGCGTGCAAACAATTACTGATATATTGATATAATACATTGTTAGCACACAACAGAAACAATGTTTGTTTTATAGAACACACAACGTCTAACCCTTGTGTTTGTAGTAATATAAAATACATTCTTAGAACACAATAAAAATAGATTGTTTGTTTTATGCAACACACACAGGTGACTACTACGTAACATTACACGTCACATGTCTAAATGAAGTGTGACTACCACGTTTCACTGACTACACGTGTCTGTGTCAAGCGTGACTACTACGTGCCACTGAGTACACGCGTGTGTGTCAAGAGTGACGTCTACGTGTCACTGACTACATGCGTCTGTGTCAAGCGTGACTACTACGTGTCACTGACTACATGCGTCTGTGTCAAGCGTGACTACTACATGCCACTGAGTACACACTCAAACTAAGATATATCAAACTAAGAAAGAGAGATATCAAACTAAGAAAGAGAGATAGATTAAACTAAGAAAGAGAGATATCAAACTAAGAAAGAGAGATAGATCAAACTAAAAAGAGAGATAGATCAAACTAAAAAAGAGAGATAGATCACACTAAGAAAAAGATAGATCAAACTGAGAAAAAGATCAAACTAAGAAAAAGATAGATCAAACTGAGAAAGAGATGGATCAAACTAAGAAAGAGAGATGGATCAAACTGAGAAAGAGAGATAGATCAAACTAAGAAAGAGAGATAGATCAAACTAAGAAAGAGAGATAGATCAAACTAAGAAAAATATATCAAACTAAGAAAGAGAGACAGATCAAACTAAGAAAGAGATATCAAACTAAGAAAGAGAGATAGATCAAACTAAGAAAGAGAGATAGATCAAACTAAGAAAGAGAGATAGATCAAACTAAGAAAAAGATATATCAAACTGAGAAAGAGAGATAGATCAAACTAAGAAAAAGATATATCAAACTAAGAAAGAGAGATAGATCAAACTAAGAAAGAGAGATAGATCAAACAACGAAAAAGATAGATCAAACTAAGAAAAAGATAGATCAAACTGAGAAAGAGATGGATCAAACTAAGAAAGATATAGATCAAACTACGAAAGAGAGCTAGATGAAACTACAAAAGAGAGATAGATCAAACTATGAAATATATATAAATATACGTAAACGTACTATTTCCACCGTATTATGTAAATAAATAAATGTAAGTAAACGTACTATTTCCACCGTATTCTGTAAATAAATAAATGTAAGTAAACGTAGTACTTCAACAGTATTATGTAAATAAATAAATGTAAGTAAACGTACTATTTACACCGTATTATGTAAGTAAATAAATGTAAGTAAACGTACTACTTCCACCGTATTTTAACCACTTGTATATTTATATAAAACATTTTTATGTTAGACATCAGTATGAAAATTTATATCTTTATGTACATATATATACATGCACACATATATGTATAGTCAAATATCCTCAACGAACTTTTTAGAATTTGAGTGAATTTTCCAGGTTAAATATACAAAAACTATATCATACCGTTGTACGAAGTTGTTAGAGACCTATACACAAAGACTCACAGCAGTTACGGTTACCCAAGGTACTTCCATCAAGTTCTGACTTTCAGTTACAACAGAAAGTGTTCGTACCCCTGCGTTGTGAGTAGTTTTTTCCTCATAACTTAAAAAGTATCAAGATTAATGAAAGTAGAATATATTATAAATATTATATTAACACACATCTACGTAATTTTTTATGTAAGCTGAATGACAAATAAACTGTTTAAAAACAAATAACCAAACATAGAAAAGGCAGAAAGTGTTCGTGCGTCTACTTTAATATATTAGGCACTTGTATCAAGAATGATGCTCGGAACTTGCGGCTTGGACATCGTTGGATCTTCCAGCACGACAATGACCCTAAGCACACGTCGAAATATGTGCAATCCTGGTTGCAGGGGAACCATATAAGCGTTCTGGAGTGGCCATTGCAGTCACCCGATCTCAACCCAATTGAAAACGTTTGACATGAGTTGAAGACCAGGGTTCATCAGCGTCATCCGAAAAACTTGCAAGAGTTGGAGGCCTTCTGTTAAGAAGAATGGAAGAAAATACCAGTCGAGTACTGTCAAACGATCATGGAGGGCTATGAGGAGAGATTGCGCCAGGTAATTCACCTGAAAGGCTACACAACTGACCATTAATGTAGACGCACGAACACTTTCTGCCTTTTCTATGTTTGATTATTTGTTTTTAAACAGTTTATTTGTCATTCAGCTTACATAAAAATTTACGTAGATGTGTGTTAATATAATATTTATAATATATTCTACTCTCATTAATCATGATACTTTTTAAGTTATAAGGAAAAAACTACTCACGACGCAGGGGTACGAACACTTTCTGTTGTAACTGAAAGTCAGAACTTGATGGAAGTACCTTGGGTAACCGTAACTGCTGTGAGTCTTTATGTATAGGTCTCTAACAGCTTTGTACAACGGTATGATGTAGTTTTTGCATATTTAACCTGGAAAATTCACTCAAATTCTAAAAAGTTCGTTGAGGATATTTGACTATACATATATGTGTGCATGTATATATATGTACATAAAGATATAAATTTTCATACTGATGTCTAACATAAAAATGTTTTATATAAATATACAAGTGGTTAAAATACGGTGGAAGTAGTACGTTTACTTACATTTATTTACTTACATAATACGGTGTAAATAGTACGTTTACTTACATTTATTTATTTACATAATACTGTTGAAGTACTACGTTTACTTACATTTATTTATTTACAGAATACGGTGGAAATAGTACGTTTACTTACATTTATTTATTTACGAAGTACGGTAGAAGTAGTACGCCGTCTTATATTTATATCTCTTTCTTTATATTCACTTTAAATCAAGTTTAGAATTCAGTACATCTACTTTCTTATCCATTTAGTTTCAAATGAAGTCTCCAGTAAATCTATTTTACTTATCACAGTAAGAATAAATTGTGTGCATAGGTGTGCATATTTTACCGCATTATTGTGAATAACTAAGAAAACACTTTTATAAAAGATAACTCACTTCAGGTAGCCTACATGTACACAGTTTGCATGGCTTTTGTATTCAGCCTTGTTTCTGAGAGTATCCGGAGAGTGACTAAGATAGAGATGTTGTGTCCTGCTCTTACATCTTTAAGACTCAGACAGTTTTGTAACGTGTTAAATACCTATAATAACGCAACCTTTGTGACGAATATTTAGTGGAAGAATGTGTTGTGAATGTTACCAGTTGTCAAAACTGAATAAAGACATTTTTATGAAATAAACAGACAGAAGAATTTTCTTGAGTGTGTTAGAACATACACTACAACATTTAAAATTTCATAATTTTCAAAATTCTAAAATTTCTAAAAATAAAGAAAAAATCACCATGCTCAAGTGTTGCTATGGTATGCTCTACCATGATCAGGAAAAACAATAGACTATCAATAAGATTGTTTGTTTGTTTGGGTTGAATTTCACGCAAAGCGACATGGTGGCTATCTGTGCTAACCAACTCCAATTCAATAGTTAGCTCAATTCTTGAGCTACTCTTTTACCAACGGACAATGGTATTGACAGTCTAAACTAATGCTCCCACGATTGAAATGGCGATCATGTTTGGCGTACCAGGAATTCGAATGTATGATCATTATATTACGAGTCCAGCGCCCACTGAAAAAAGCATATACCAATTTAAATAGTATATAATAGTAATATTATTCCTTTTTCACTTAATGTACTTTTGTGGGGAATTAAATAAAACAACTACATGGCAGTAATTTCATTTTAAACATATATTATTTTTATATTTCATAATAGTTTAATTTTGATCGCGAAATGGAAACATAACATAGTCGTGTACAATAAATAGAACTTAGGAATATTTCATTGCACAAACATTATGTGTTATACAACAATGTTTTTTCAAAAAATGAGAGAAGTGTTTTTGCTTATAAGGTGGGACTAAATACCTTGCTCAGCCTCGGTCAGTTAGATATGCTGTATATTTGACTCTTTAACTTCTGCTGCTGTTAACTCTTTGTATGTTTCCCTTAATGAAAATGTAGTGGACTATTTCCATGTTTTTGGTACTGGCCATTACGTCGTGTTCACACTGTCTTCAACTGTTGTGGCCAAGAAACTGTTGGGTTAAGGAAGTTTCTCAAACAATAATGTCTTTGTTCCAGCGGAACCAAATGGAATGAGAATGAAGTAGAAGACCACCTGTTCTGTTACTTTTGATGTTTTACATAAGTTTATTATTACAGATATTCACCCCTACAATCGTATCTTATTGATTGACCATGAATGCTGTCTATCTTTTCTTGGTGTCAGTTCTGGTAACTGTCTTCTGAAGACTGACATGAGAAGCACAGTGCCTAATCTTATGAGGATTGGTAATTATACTTCCATAATCAATTGTTCTGATATGTGGCGTCTTTACCGTCGATGTGTCCATGAGGGTCATGTGTCTTGATTCTGTGATGCTGTTAAATTTTTAAAGTTTCTGAATTTTGGCCATAGCAATAATATCTATACATTGTCTTGTGTTGTATGTGGTAGGGTCATCGTTCCTCTTCTTGCTTTCAAAAGGAATCCACCTCCTTGTGTAAAGTGTCAGATTCACTGCCGTTTCAACCAATCATTTCTGATCCATCAGGTTAAACCCATGTTTCGATTGTTTATGTCCCCGTGGATGATTCAACTTTCTCGGACTTAGGTGGTCTATTGTTTTGATCTCATATCTTGCAGTATCCAGTATTTAATCCTACATGTGAGATTGTGTGTCCTACTGCCCTGTTTCAAGTGATGAAATTGTCTTTCAACCATCTATTACGTTTCTACTCCCTTGCCTTAGGATTTAGAGCTAGTTACTACTAATAATCCTGTTGAACTCTTACAGTTATCAGTTTTTCCTAGATTACCTAGCTCGTCATACTTTTGTTCTGAAATCTCTTCCATTGATCCCTCTCTTGTTCATTAAACCACAATTGCTTCAGAGGGTAAGGTGCTGGTGGAACATGACCTCCTAATCTCTATGACTGTTTACAAGTATACTCTATTTCAACTGATTCATCCCATATTGTCAACACATTAATTTCATTTTGGATTCACAGTCACAAATCTCACCTTCCTGTTGCCGTACCTCATCTGCAGCTTATAAATCTTATGAATTGTGCTTAATCACAATTCATAACAAATCACAAATGGTAACTAACGTAGACCGTGGTAAGAATGTTTTTTTAATGACAACTAGGTTATGATAACTTATGTAAACTGGGCTAGATGTATTTTTAATGGTAATTAATTATGCTATCTAACCTTAACTGTATCTTTTGGTGACTCAACTTACGATTTGATTTTAATGATTTTTGGTATTTTTTGTAGTATTCTGCTTTTGTTATTACATGAACCGTTCACAGTATTTCTTGTCCGGTTGATCAGTTTTACGTTACTCGTGAAGTCACACAATTTCTTTCATGTGCAACTGTTTACACTGTGAGAAGTTCCATCAACTGTGTTTCTGATCATCCTGTTTCATTTTTTACTGTTCAGAATTTTTCATTTATTATTCTGGACCCTGGAGTATGGAGGTTTAATGTTTCCCTATTATGTGGCAATATTGTGATGAAGGAGTTGAGAGGTCTAATCTAAAACCAGTGTTATTCTTCACTCTTACATATCAAAAAAAAAATTGAATGATGTAGGTTTGACATTTGATGTCATTGCTACATCTGACAAACCGTTTATTCGTTCCTGACTTCTTCCCCTCTTGGCCTGACATGGTCTTTTGGATAAAGTGCAATATACGAATCACAGTAACCGAAAACAATAGTCCTTTCATCCGTGGAGAGTTCTGATATGATAATCAATCACAATATTCGTCAATAAAACAATAGACACAGAGTTGAGAGTTGGCTATGTTAACTAGTTGTCTTCCTTCTTTCTGTTCTATCAATGATAATTTAAAGAAGCCAGCAACACCGTAACTTTAGAAAGGATTTGTTATTAAAATACGGAATGCTAATGTTTTGTGGTTATGGTTGTGTTTAAGTTTCGTTTATTATTTACATCTATTGTTTAGTTTATATATGAATATTTAGTTGCAATAAAAGAATAAACCGCCTTCTAGCCAATAATTTTTACTGAGATTAGATATTTAAGTATGATATACTGATATTATCGCTGCTGGTTGTAGCTGTGTATTAAGACCGTTACGAGTTATCATACCTTGCTGACTGGATATAACATTTCTTTAGATGGAATAAAATGAAAGAAACAAGAAATTATGAAACATGATATTTAATTTACCGATATCAAGTAATAATTATATTGTATACTGTCTTTAAAGAGTAAAAACGGATTAAACAAATATATTCATGTAAGCAATCATTTGGTACTAACTTCAAAGTTGGGAAACCTGTTTAAACATGGCATTAAAGATATTTAAAACTCCATTAAAATTAACTAAGATACATAACATTTAAATTTAAAAATGAATAAAATAATTTTCTCCGATCTTAAATATGTGAACATAATTATAAGTAATAACAGAATGAAAGGTATGAAAATTATTCCATAATGTTTCAATAGATGTGATCCTGCTAAAAATATATGTTAACATAAACAGTGCTTGGTGACTGATAATCATGTTAAGATAAGAACATTTTCAACTTGAAATTTATCATTTAGTAGAGAACTGGTACATTCAACTTGAACGGCTCCCAATAAAACCTGGACTAAACTGCAAGTATTGGGAATAAACATCTGTAATATTAAACTATTGATCAAAAGAAGGACAATTCATTAACAATATCCTCTGCCATAAGAGAATTGTCTGGCTCCTGGTAACAATATTGATTATCTATATTTACACTTACCTATACCGGAAACAAAACAATGAATAAACTTCGTAACTCTCACTTCGCAGACCGGAAAGTTAATCTCTGCTTTATACTTTAAATACATCACAATAAATTCTATTCTGTGTTTTACTAAGTCATGTTTATAAAAATGACCGTTTTCTAATCATAAATTTCATGAGTTTAAAAAGTAAACACAAAGACATGACAACAGAAATAATCGTATGTAATAAAGAAAAATCGTCTCATTATGTTAATGTATTTACTAAAATGAACATTTTATTTCTAATAATAAATAAACCATCAAACTTCGGTAACAAGAATCGTGTTAGAAAAAACCGTAAATTCCATAAAGGTTAAACACAGATTGTGTAAATATTTCACGAATAAACATTCAATTATTCAACTTGAGAAATATGTTATAAATTTTACAGTAAGTAATAAGTAGTAAGCACACATCTGAAACATCTAATGTTTAAAATTATTATAGTATCCCAGAGACATTGTTAAAATTATAGGCTATCATAGTATATAACCATTGTAATGTTCAGATAGATTTAACTTCAAACATTCCAACTGCAGCGCACAATCGACATAAATGCAGTTTAATTAACGACATGTTCAAAGATACCTTAAACTACATGGTGCACGTAAGTAATGTAAACCTGTATAATTAGCATTTGCACTTTTATATATCTCTTGATTTTAACATTCTAGCTGATTACTGACTTAAGTTCCTTCTTGCATAAGTGACAATATAAATCACCTGCTAACACCGACTAACAGAGATCATCAAACGGTTTTATGAATCAAACCGGATCAGTGATATTTTTACTAAATATTCAATATCTTATTCATGTATCGATATCCCACTTCTTTCGTTACTATAAATAATTAAAATATTACGCTTTTAGAGTATCTAAATATAATCATGTCTTAGACATTAGATGTCCTTTGTTTATTTATACGTTAAAATTATCTTGAAATTAGCTGTGTATGTGTTTTTAAACATAACTCAAATGGATGATGTTAGGTGTAAAACAGTCTGTTTTTAATAAATAATTTATAAGAACTGTATTTCAAAATAAAAATAAATATTGAAAGAAAATCATAAAGAAACTAAAGACCAGCTGGAGTGGTAACTTTTAAATAAATCTCTGATAATGTAAAACAGCTTACTTAGTTTCAAACTCTATTTTCTATATAATGATTGCATAATTAAAGGAGATTATTTATTTGAATGTGGTATTGTAGGTAAATCTTGAATCGGAAGTGCATGAAAAGTATTATTAAATAGAAAAAGAATCAACATAATAAAGTGATGTCTATAGAAAATCATTCGAAACAAACAAATAATGGTGTTGATAATGAATGCTCTGTTTTAGCTTGTATCACGAAAATCTAGTAGGATAATATACATCAAAAGTCGTTATGAATTAAATAGTTTTATATATAAACACTGTAATATTTGGTTTTTAAAAACTTATTTCCATATCAGTAAACAGCCACTTGAAGAAACACGTTTCTGCAAAGGTATATTGTCGCCGGATTTTGAAGCCGTTAAGTGAATAAAAGTTAATTGCACCTGGGTTTAAACAGTTGGTAGTAATATATATTTTTTCGTGGCCTTCTTTTTTAGCAAGTCGTATACACCTTTTAACCATCAAATTACCTATTCCAAAACCACGTAAATGTTTTCTTACATACATTCTAGATAAATATAGAATATTTTTATCTCTTTGTATTATAACTGTTGCTACCACTTCACCTTCAATCTTTCCTACTAGAAATGTGTGATTGTTCTGGAAAGACCAGGTGACCGGAGTCATTACATCTGGACTTAAGTCGTTATAAATATTTGCGTAAAGCTGTTGTAGGATCCAATTTGATGACTTCAAACCTACTGTTAATCCAAACGAAAGTCCAAACAGCAGAGTATATGAAATGTTAGATATCAACATATTGAATACAACAGCAACTAACAACGATATAATCCAAAGTTTCATATTTCTGTAAATCTGATGACATTGTAATGTGGTTAACGTATTTCTCATCTCGGCTAAACTCAATCGTAAGAAATTCCTCACAGCTTGTTCGTCATCAACTGTTATCGGTTCAATCGTGATGTTGGACGTAGAAAAAGTATTGTCAGCAATGTTTGAAGAAGTCATAGAAGAAGGTGGTTAGTCCGAGAAGTCAACTAATAAATATACCTTCCTTATTCCTGTTTGAAAGAAATGAAAAAAAATGAAGTACACTAGTATGAGAAAAATATTAAAGACTTGAATAATGAATTCTATATTCAGCGCGTGGTGACACGAAAATAAAATAAAAATGAAAGGTAAAAAACTAAAACAAAAAGCAGATTTAAATCAGAAACACCCTGAACGCCTTCTAAAAGACTAAAAATATATCAGATTATAAAGACATTATCACGATTACTTTACTTGTTTTAATTTAGTACATGTGTGTAAACCACCTGTACCATAACCTACTTGATGGGAAATAACTGAGTTATTACTGTAGTCAGAGTTGTCTTGATGAATGATTCCTGCTCTTGATAAATATTTTGTTAAATTACTGAGTTATTACTGTAGTCAGAGTTGTCTTGGTGAGTGATTCCTGCTCTTGATAAATATTTTGTTAAATTACTGAGTTATTACTGTAGTCAGAGTTGTCTTGATGAGTGATTCCTGCTCTTGATAAATATTTTGTTAAATTACTGAGTTATTACTGTAGTCAGAGTTGTCTTGATGAGTGATTCCTGCTCTTGATAAATATTTTGTTAAATTACTGAGTTATTACTGTAGTCAGAGTTGTCTTGATGAGTGATTCCTGCTCTTGATAAATATTTTGTTAAATTACTGAGTTATTACTGTAGTCAGAGTTGTCTTGATGAGTGATTCCTGCTCTTGATAAATATTTTGTTAAATTACTGAGTTATTACTGTAGTCAGAGTTGTCTTGATGAGTGATTCCTGCTCTTGATAAATATTTTGTTAAATTACTGAGTTATTACTGTAGTCAGAGTTGTCTTGATGAGTGATTCCTGCTCTTGAAAAATATTTTGTTAAATGCAGAGAGCAAGAAAAACTCCAAAAATACCTGCCCAGAAAATAATTTCATATTTGATACTTTCATTATAATGACATACATTATTTCGCGTATCACAGAAAAAAATTACGAATATAATAAAAGTAACATCATATTCGTGAAGTGTCAGTACTTTCTATTCAGATATTTGTAAAGAACGTTGGCACATACAGCAGTGGGAACCGTGTAAGTACACAGGCCATAACTAGTGTTACAATCAACTTATTACAGGTCATTTCATTATCCAGATAAGAAACTTACCAGAATATATTATGTTACTCAAGTTCTTTCGTGTTCTGTGGCTTCTCTGTGCACACAGCCACATATTTTATATAGCTGTTTTTTTTATAAAGTTATAAACATCTGTAGAGTATCGGTAATATGTGAATAGATAGCTAATAAATGGAGACTTGGAGAACCTGATCTCAGGTTAAAAATATAGAATCACTTTGGACGTGCGTTTGATAAACTCACATGGCGTTTACAGTCGTAATTGTTTTCTTTTTAACTATGTAAGAAACGTATTATTCGATCTGAGCTTGTTATGTGATTGCAAACAGGAAGAACTAAATACGAGGAGCGGAACAAACAGACACCAACGTAGTTTACAGCATTCCACGTGATGGTTGTTATGAAGTTTATATGACTGAAACTGACAAACTCTGTGTAACACTTGTGTACTTTTATGTACCGATTCATTTTGTTTTGAATTTCATATTTGCTGTATGTATATATTTTTTTCAATTTCTACTTTTGTATTTCTCATGTTTATATACATAGTTGTATATATTGTATATTTATTTGCTGTTGTTTTTCGCTATTTCCTTCCATATCATTGTTGTACATTTTTTTATATTTTTAGGGTTTCGTTGGTTTTGTGTACGTCTACCGTGTGTAATAAATTCTAAACTTGGGAAGAATGCTATTTTCAATAAGTAAGCTTTATCTCACTTACCACCAGGTGTAAGTATCTTATTTTCTATATTTTTTTTATTTTCTTCGATTTATTTATTTTTTATTTTTTTGTTTATCTCTTTCTTATTCTTATTTTATCATGGTAGATCAGACACCTTCCCACAACTGTCTGCACCCAAGTAAAGGGTGATATAGATGTGGGACGCTGTGGACTTAAGCACTCCTAATTTCTTATCGTTTTATGTCAGACCAGCGAATTGGAGGTTAAAACTGATAGATGGTGTATCTTCACCACAACTTCTGCAGTCACCTCCAAAACCTCGGACACATTTGATAATCACACGTTATAGGTTGTACCCTAGGATCCGCTTAAAAGTATATGAGTCTTATTTTGTTAAATTTTAATATGTTTTGTTAAGAGCTTAAAAATTATGGTTATAATATATATATAAGTAATGGATAAAATATAACACGCATATCGATATTAATTTAAATATATATATATTACACTCTGCTACATTCAGTCGTAAATATGTTTTTATAGTTGGCTCACAATCAGCTGTTATCAGTTAATCGTAACGTTGGATGTAGAAAGTGGATCATCAGTATTCTATATTTTCTTACAAGTTGTCAAAGGTCTAATTAATATACGTTTGGTTCTCCTTAAATCAAAGAAAATAAAATGGACCTGTTGGAAGACAAGTGATAAAACCTTAAATCTCTTATGTTTTTTTACAGGTTATCAAAGTTTTATCGAACTGAAAACATGACTAAATGTATTCATTAAAAAATTCATAACTATTGTTAGAAGTTATATCAATATTTGAAAAACATTTTAATGTCCTCTACGTTAGAAAATGTAATAAAATGTTGACAGACAAGCCTAATATTTAATTACTTGTATTAATTATATAATATTTATGTTAATCTACATAAACCACAAAAATCTGTGTGTTTGTATGTCCGTTAAATATCGACTCTTCAGTCGCTGAGTCAATCCGAAGACAAGTCAATTTTACCATTTCTTTGACCAATTTGATGAGATTTGGACCAATTAGATGTTAGTGTAGGGTGATTGTGACGTTCATTCGTAAACTTCTCAAATGTTCGAATTTATATTAGTGTACTAAGTTTAGTAAGTTATTGAATAAGGTTAATAAAAACATTTTATTTTTAGTTTAAAATGTCAAGAAATTTAAAATATTCTACTCGATGTTGTTCTCGTAGAGGTGATGCAGCTAAAAGTTCTTTAGCTGTTTTCATAAAATATTAAATTAACCTAATAAGTCAATTAATATAAATTATGTTTAGACAACAAACATCATCTTAAAAAAAGTTTCTTTTGAGATTAACCTGCTGACTATGTGGGTTTTGAATGTATTATTTTCTGTCTATATGCAATAGACAGAACTTACTATGTGAATTTAGCAAAGTACATGTTATATGAAACTGATGAAGGAACACGTGTTATACATGTAACAAACTTACAAACTACCTGATATAGAATTAGCAACGAGATCGTAATTATCTCAATATTAAATTAAAATTGTTGAATGCAGAAAAACAAAAGATCAGTTTCTTTGTGTTTAAGTACTGTTTGATATGAATATCAATTTACAATAACGAATACTTGATTTTTATTTATGTGTGGTTGAGTCATCAAATTGTTTGTTATTAAAACACTTGGAACTGTTCGTACGAACATAATTATATTGTACCTGCTTCAACTTACAGTAACATATATAATTTTCAAAACATAAATTATGTGAATTAAAAAAATAGATAAAAGATTTTCATTACACCTTTCAAATGACTCAACAACAAACAAACCAAAATAGTTATATGAGTAGGACATAAAGTACAATAACGAGTTATGTTTTTTTTAGTTTGATTTTTTCAATGTGAATTAACATAAGAACCCATTACTCTTTTCAATTTTTTTTCCTTTAAGTTATATAGAATATTGTGTGTTTCAACCATTACAATATTATAAATCAATTGTCGATATTTTCTTATTCAAAGCATTCTTTCCTAATTATGTTCAATGTCCAAACACATTACAATAAACAGCATGTCTGTGTTTCGGCGTGTGTTGTCTTGATCCAAGTTGTATAATTCTTTAGTCTTCGGGGGTGTTAATATATTACCTTCAGCGGTCATGAACTGGTAAACTAATTGATTGTATACCTACACCACATTAGTAGCAATAATACAACCATCACTATACAAACGTTGGCTGTTTTTGTCACTAGAAATAAAAAAAAAAATTGTTTTAAAACAAATTAGATTATTATTATAATAATGATTATGATTATTATGAATCATTTGGAATTACTCAAAAAATTAATGTGGTCAGAGCTGATTTAAGATTTTAATATACTAGAACTGGTCGTCAGGATTATACCTTCGTAACTTTTGTTACTGCACAAAAAACAACAACAAATAAACAAACAATATACAATACATTACATACCAGTTGTTTATACCCGAGACACTAAACTGAGTAAATATATCCTGGCAATTTAATAAAGCTTACGTTCACACACCAATAAACACAAACTATTCAAAAGCAGACACATACCTTAAGGCTTCATATGTATAATAAATATGTCCAATAAACCTTTGTTACTGGTTTTGTATGGATGTTAAACTATGCCAATTTTGTCCCTGTCTATAGATCTAGCTATCTTCATAGGTACTCACCTGCATGTTTCTAATAATGCTTTCAAATAATTGACTACTGTTTAAATGATTAAACACACTCGTGTTTTCTCAAGTCTCGTAAGGTTCTGCTCTGGTTCCTGAATTATATCTCATGTAGTAGTTTGTATTTCAGTAATATACAACTGTAAAGGTAATTTTCACATAACTTTCTGACCAATGAGGGAAGTCATAGTTTACGAGTTCAGTTGTTTAAATGATGATGTAATATGTTCATTCTTGATTTGTTAGTTACAAAGCGATACTGTTTATCTCAGGATAGAAAATGGCGTACATTAATATAAGTAAGTACATGAAATAATACCACAGAAGGTGTTGTGTTTTAATTGTCTTTAAAATCATATTAAATTATCATATAGAAAACCGACATGTTCGTATAAGTACTAAATAGAAAGGAACCGATACTTCACTATTCTATCAGCCTGTCATCTAACGCTTTCTTTAGAAATCAACTAAAAATTAAGAATGAATAACAACAAGATATAAATGGAGTGCAGTTAGCGGGGTTTACGTTCCTAACACTAAAGTTTATTTTTGAATTTCGCGAAAAGCTACACGAGATCTATCTGTGATGAACGTCTCTAAGTAAGCAGTATAAGACTAGAGGGAAGGCAGCAAGTTATAACCACCTGCAGCCAAACTTTAGAGCTACTCTTTTACCAATGAAAAGTGTGATTTACCGTCACGTTATAACGTCCTCAATGTTAAATAGGCGAGTATGTTTAGTTCGACGGTAAAACAAAGGTAAATAAACGCAATACATTCTGTTGTTCTTTGTTGTAAAAGAATAGAATTTTCTCTGGGTCGCTTGTTTAAACTCCAATTATAAACTGATAAGAGAGACAAGAAATTTTTATTGTCAGTATAAGGGAAAATATGCTTTGTGTCTTCCTTTAGAATTGGTATTGACTACAATGTTCCGAAACTTTTATTGAAGCTTAGATATACCTAGACTAAATAAATGTTGCTTTGACGGACATAATCTTACCCAGCGATATCAGTTATGTCTGCTTGATGTAAACTGCCAAAGGATGAGACTAAGTAAAAATGGAGTTTATAATCCATTTCCCAGATCCCAGCTATGATTCTCTTGTGGTTAGGTACATGTCTCATAAAGTTTGCCATTTTTCCTGTGAGTGACTCTGAGGAAAGCTTATGAACTCTTCCATCCCTACTATTAAAGTACAACCACTATGACCAATGTAGTATAAAGAACAATGATGTCAGGTTGAATTAACTCACTACAAAATAGTACAGACAATACTGCCTTTTGTTTCTGGATAATTCCAACAATACTAATATTGCCTGGTTTACTAACAGTATTTTACGGTAGGTATTAAAGGAAACGTATAAATTCGTGTTTCGCATATTTCCTCTGTTATTGGAGAAATTACGTCATTGCGTTGTTTATATTACGTCAGTTAAACCCTTAATTTCTCCATTTTGCTCAGTTTTGACTTGTAATGAATTTTAAATCAAGGTTAGAATTTAATAGGCCTACTTTCTTATCCGTTTAGTTTCAAATGACATCTCCATTAAATATACTCAACTTATCACAGTTAAAATCATTCGTGTAACTAGTCTGAATTTACCTGGTTTGTCCACTTGTAATAAAATAATAATAAAATATTTCAATATTCTAACTACGGAGAAAAATAAGCATCGTAATACCAGTGGAATGCTGAGCGTAGCTTAGCAGAGATAAGTGCCAGATTTGTAGTTATAAGCTTCGTTACTGTGTAATACCAGTGGAATGCTGAGCGTAGCTTAGCAGAGATAAGTGCCAGATTTGTAGTTATAAGCTTTGTTACTGTGTAATACCAGTGGAATGCTGAGCGTAGCTTAGCAGAGATAAGTGCCAGATTTGTAGTTATAAGCTTCGTTACTGTGTAATACCAGTGGAATGCTGAGCGTAGTTTAGCAGAGATAAGTGCCAGATTTGTAGTTATAAGCTTCGTTACTGTGTAATACCAGTGGAATGCTGAGCGTAGTTTAGCAGAGATAAGTGCCAGATTTGTAGTTATAAGCTTCGTTACTGTGTAATACCAGTGGAATGCTGAGCGTAGTTTAGCAGAGATAAGTGCCAGATTTGTAGTTATAAGCTTCGTTACTGTGTAACACCAGTGGAATGCTGAGCGTAGTTTAGCAGAGATAAGTGCCAGATTTGTAGTTATAAGCTTTGTTACTGTGTAATACCAGTGGAATGCTGAGCGTAGCTTAGCAGAGATAAGTCCCAGATTTGTAGTTATAAGCTTTGTTACTGTGTAATACCAGTGGAATGCTGAGCGTAGCTTAGCAGAGATAAGTGCCAGATTTGTAGTTATAAGCTTCGTTACTGTGTAATACCAGTGGAATGCTGAGCGTAGCTTAGCAGAGATAAGTGCCAGATTTGTAGTTATAAGCTTCGTTACTGTGTAATACCAGTGGAATGCTGAGCGTAGTTTAGCAGAGATAAGTGCCAGATTTGTAGTTATAAGCTTCGTTACTGTGTAATACCAGTGGAATGCTGAGCGTAGTTTAGCAGAGATAAGCGCCAGATTTGTAGTTATAAGCTTCGTTACTGTGTAATACCAGTGGAATGCTGAGCGTAGCTTAGCAGAGATAAGCGCCAGATCTGTAGTTATAAGCTTCGTTACCGTGTAATACCAGTGGAATGCTGAGCGTAGCTTAGCAGAGATAAGTGCCAGATCTGTAGTTATAAGCTTCGTTACTGTGTAATACCAGTGGAATGCTGAGCGTAGTTTAGCAGAGATAAGTGCCAGATTTGTAGTTATAAGCTTGCGTTACCGTGTAATACCAGTGGAATGCTGAGCGTAGTTTAGCAGAGATAAGTGCCAGATTTGTAGTTATAAGCTTCGTTACTGTGTAATACCAGTGGAATGCTGAGCGTAGTTTAGCAGAGATAAGTGCCAGATTTGTAGTTATAAGCTTCGTTACCGTGTAATACCAGTGGAACGCTGAGCGTAGCTTAGCAGAGATAAGCGCCAGATTTGTAGTTATAAGCTTCGTTACCGTGTAATACCAGTGGAACGCCGAGCGCAGCTTAGCAGAGATAAGCGCCAGATTTGTAGTTATAAGCTTCGTTACTGTGTAATACCAGTGGAACGCCGAGCGTAGCTTAGCAGAGATAAGCGCCAGATTTGTAGTTATAAGCTTCGTTACTGTGTAATACCAGTGAAACGCCGAGCGTAGCTTAGCAGAGATAAGCGCCAGATTTGTAGTTATAAGCTTCGTTACCGTGTAATACCAGTGGAACGCCGAGCGCAGCTTAGCAGAGATAAGCCCAGATTTGTAGTTATAAGCTTCTGTTACCGTGTAATACCAGTGGAATGCCGAGCGTAGCTTAGCAGAGATAAGCGCCAGATCTGTAGTTATAAGCTTTGTTACTGTGTAATACCAGTGGAACGCCGAGCGTAGCTTAGCAGAGATAAGCGCCAGATCTTGTAGTTATAAGCTTTGTTACCGTGTAATACCAGTGGAACGCCGAGCGCAGCCAGCAGAGATAAGCGCCAGATTTGTAGTTATAAGCTTTGTTACCGTGTAATACCAGTGGAACGCCGAGCGTAGCTTAGCAGAGATAAGCGCCAGATTTGTAGTTATAAGCTTTGTTACCGTGTAATACCAGTGGAACGCCGAGCGCAGCTTAGCAGAGATAAGCGCCAGATTTGTAGTTATAAGCTTTGTTACCGTGTAATACCAGTGGAATGCCGAGCGTAGCTTAGCAGAGATAAGTGCCAGATTTGTAGTTATAAGCTTTGTTACTGTGTAATACCAGTGGAATGCCGAGCGTAGCTTAGCAGAGATAAGCGCCAGATTTGTAGTTATAAGCTTTGTTACCGTGTAATACCAGTGGAACGCTGAGCGTAGCTTCAGCAGAGATAAGCGCCAGATCTTGTAGTTATAAGCTTCGTTACCGTGTAACACCAGTGGAACGCTGAGCGTAGTTTAGCAGAGATAAGTGCCAGATTTGTAGTTATAAGCTTTGTTACCGTGTAATACCAGTGGAACGCCGAGCGTAGCTTAGCAGAGATAAGCGCCAGATTTGTAGTTATAAGCTTCGTTACTGTGTAATACCAGTGGAACGCTGAGCGTAGCTTAGCAGAGATAAGCGCCAGATTTGTAGTTATAAGCTTCGTTACTGTGTAATACCAGTGGAACGCCGAGCGTAGCTTAGCAGAGATAAGCGCCAGATTTGTAGTTATAAGCTTCGTTACTGTGTAATACCAGTGGAACGCCGAGCGTAGCTTAGCAGAGATAAGCGCCAGATCTTGTAGTTATAAGCTTCGTTACCGTGTAATACCAGTGGAACGCCGAGCGTAGCTTCAGCAGAGATAAGCGCCAGATCTTGTAGTTATAAGCTTTGTTACTGTGTAATACCAGTGGAACGCTGAGCGTAGCTTAGCAGAGATAAGCGCCAGATCTGTAGTTATAAGTTTTGTTACCGTGTAATACCAGTGGAACGCCGAGCGCAGCTTAGCAGAGATAAGCGCCAGATCTGTAAGTTATAAGCTTTGTTACCGTGTAATACCAGTGGAACGCCGAGCGTAGCTTAGCAGAGATAAGCGCCAGATCTTGTAGTTATAAGCTTTGTTACCGTGTAATACCAGTGGAACGCTGAGCGCAGCTTAGCAGAGATAAGCCAGATCTGTAGTTATAAGCTTTGTTACCGTGTAATACCAGTGGAATGCTGAGCGTAGCTTTAGCAGAGATAAGCGCCAGATCTGTAGTTATAAGCTTTTGTTACCGTGTAATACCAGTGGAACGCCGAGCGTAGCTTAGCAGAGATAAGCGCCAGATTTGTAGTTATAAGTTTTGTTACCGTGTACACCAGTGGAACGCCGAGCGTAGCTTAGCAGAGATAAGCGCCAGATTTGTAGTTATAAGCTTTGTTACCGTGTAATACCAGTGGAATGCCGAGCGCAGCTTAGCAGAGATAAGCGCCAGATTTGTAGTTATAAGCTTTGTTACTGTGTAATACCAGTGGAATGCTGAGCGCAGCTTAGCAGAGATAAGCGCCAGATCTGTAGTTATAAGCTTTGTTACTGTGTAATACCAGTGGAATGCCGAGCGTAGCTGAGCAGAGATAAGCGCCAGATTTGTAGTTATAAGCTTTGTTACCGTGTAATACCAGTGGAATGCTGAGCGTAGTTTAGCAGAGATAAGCGCCAGATTTGTAGTTATAAGCTTTGTTACCGTGTAATACCAGTGGAACGCCGAGCGTAGCTTAGCAGAGATAAGCGCCAGATTTGTAGTTATAAGCTTCGTTACCGTGTAATACCAGTGGAATGCCGAGCGTAGCTTAGCAGAGATAAGCGCCAGATTTGTAGTTATAAGCTTCGTTACTGTGTAATACCAGTGGAATGCCGAGCGTAGCTTAGCAGAGATAAGTGCCAGATTTGTAGTTATAAGCTTCGTTACTGTGTAATACCAGTGGAATGCTGAGCGTAGTTTAGCAGAGATAAGTGCCAGATTTGTAGTTATAAGCTTCGTTACCGTGTAATACCAGTGGAATGTTGAGCGTAGCTTAGCAGAGATAAGTGCCAGATTTGTAGTTATAAGCTTCGTTACTGTGTAATACCAGTGGAATGTTGAGCGTAGCTTAGCAGAGATAAGTGCCAGATTTGTAGTTATAAGCTTCGTTACTGTGTAATACCAGTGGAATGCTGAGCGTAGTTTAGCAGAGATAAGCGCCAGATTTGTAGTTATAAGCTTCGTTACCGTGTAATACCAGTGGAATGCTGAGCGTAGTTTAGCAGAGATAAGTGCCAGATTTGTAGTTATAAGCTTCGTTACTGTGTAATACCAGTGGAATGCTGAGCGTAGCTTAGCAGAGATAAGTGCCAGATTTGTAGTTATAAGCTTCGTTACTGTGTAATACCAGTGGAATGCTGAGCGTAGCTTAGCAGAGATAAGTGCCAGATTTGTAGTTATATGCTTCGTTACTGTGTAATACCAGTGGAATGCTGAGCGTAGCTTAGCAGAGATAAGTGCCAGATTTGTAGTTATAAGCTTCGTTACTGTGTAATACCAGTGGAATGCTGAGCGTAGTTTAGCAGAGATAAGTGCCAGATTTGTAGTTATATGGCTTTAATATGGAGTTGTAAACTTTTATAGGATGCATGTGCTTATGTGGTATTGAAGACTTTGCATCCCAAACATTATCCGAAAATCGTGGATGAAGCTTAAAAGAGTAAAACAAAGATCTACTAGGGTAATATTTCTCACTCCTCTGTTAGAGCCACCAGTATATTAGTTCTGATTCCAGGAGAATCACATGTTACTGAACATCTATCTGGAGTATATTACACTTCTCTAATCAAATTTAATTCTGGTGAGCTAACTGACCAGTAGTTTCTCTTGATACCCTTTTCTCTCAGGAAGTTCATGACTGTTCAGGAACAGTGGAAATGCATGTTATCATACATCAGAAGAAATATTAGATGAATTATACATATGGATGATAACCGTAGAACCGCATCCCTACATCGTATGTCATGCACAAAGTCTTATCTACTATATAAGTTCCAATTTCGTGCCCAATACTGACTGTTGACCAAATTAATCATCCGTTATTGTCACACGATTCTCTTTCCTCTGAGAAATTGTGGTCGAATCTAGTAATATAATTTCAGCCAACGTGTACATTCAGCAGATTTACACCAGAGTTAAGGGTGCTGAAAAATCCCAGCAGACAGAAACAGGAGATGTAAGGACTTAATGTTAAAATTTATTAACATGCTAAACATCAGTTAGTTGAATATTAAATATATTGTTACGATTTACGAGAAAAATTTTCAACAATTATTATTCACAATATCAAAGAATCTAGTGAACATAAAGTTTATGTGGGAATTAAAAATGTTGTTACTTCCTTCGTGTGTGAAAGAAAAGTTTTACAAATGGTTTCATATCATCTCCATCTACTGAGAAATAATGAAATTTCCAGGTTTTTTGTTTGTTTTTTTATGCAAAATCAGCACTATCATATTTGTCATAATACATGGTGTGTATTAAGGTTACAGTGATGATGTTGTAATGGTTTGTACAAGGACCCTAAATCACTACACCAATGTTAAGGGGACATGTGGATAATCTACACTTTCTAATTTCACCTTTGGTTCCAATATGTGAATACAATGGTGACCAGGGTCGGAGCAATGAATAGGAATAACTTGATATAATTTTTAAATTGTATTTACAACACTACAAAAAACTAGAAATTATATCCTGAGGAAACGATACAATAGTTCAAGTTGTGATATCTGAGTAGTTTGAACAAATATGTGGTTACCATTCTTCAAGATAATATATGTTACAGTGAGGTATACGTTTATCACGCGTAGTATAAATCAATGAGACTCAAAATCAGTAATTCACTTTCATTGGGTGCATTTCTATTTCAGATAGGTTTCAAATTTGTCATATTGAATATATTTCATATGATTCAAAATTTCGAAAATACAAGATTGGTAACTCAGTATATGGTAGTATCATCTATTATAACAAAAATATAATACATGATCAAAAGAAATATTTAAATTTACAGAAATGGCACTCGCTACTTTGCTCGCCATCTATTGATATCAAAGTGACACTTTAAGAACAGAGTAAAATATGTTTTTAAAATAAATGAGAATTTAAGAACTATGTTTATTTCGAGTGTGCAATTTTGAAATAAATTTAGTATATATCTTTGTTTCATATCTAAAACTATTTTGTTTTTGAAACCGTGTCATGTTCATTGAACTTAGATATATATACTTGTCAGCAAGTGAAATATTACATATGTTCAGTTGGATAAAAGTTGCGCACTTTTCTTTTGTTACTTGTGTAATTCGAAATATGCTGACCTAAAATCTGATTGGCCAACCAAGTATAATAAATATTAAATGTTTGTAAAGTTATGCACGTGCAAGAAAATAATTGCAATAACATCAACAAAAACGAGCTAAAACATTGTTGAGATGTCGAGAAACTCACGTGATTCTTATTGTGAAATCGACGCTCTGAGAAAAAAAATATTATTAAACAGCTACAGTAAGTGTTCTGTAGGCCTAAGAAACTTTAATGGTGATTAACGTCTATTAATCGAAAAACTACAGAATTTGTCTGTTCAGCTTCAGTGAATTGCTTCGAACGTTAGAATTTCTAAAAGGACATTAAATATCATAACTGGTAATAGTCAGCGGTATGAGGCCAATCAATCTAGCTGGCTTCAGCTAGATTTCTAATATAAACTTAGAATTAAATTTCTCGACGTAGATCTGGAATGTCGATAAAATATTCAGTTCTAGACCAGATATAAGATTCAGTATCGTATTTGTAATAACTATTAGTAATAACTGTTATTATAAAAAGCATCATTATTTTTGTTTGTATATTAAAATACATTTGTGAGAAAAAGACAATTGTCTGTAACAACCTTGTTGGGAAATACTATAAATTTGATAGATATTAAAAGTTAATTAAAGTTCAACTTTTCGAATATTTGAAATAGTAATACGTGACGTACGTAACTTAACATGTATTATAATTTACTTCGGAGACTCTTTTGTTTGTTTATTTTGGATCTCGCGTGCATCTATTCAAGGGCTACTGCACCAGCGGTTCATAATTTAGCAGTATAAGCCTAGACGGAAGATAGCTAGTCATCACCACCCACCGCCAAGCCTTGGGCTCCTCTTTTACCAACGAATGGTGGGATTGACGCACATTATAACGCTCCCACGGCTCAAAGGGTGGGCATGTTTAGAGTAACGGGGATTCATATATGCTATCCTCGGATTACAAATCGAGTGCATTAACCACCTGGCCATGCCGGGCCTCGGAGACTCGTCGGAAGGAAATTATAATACGTAGCATTAGTAAAAGGTTATTTATACAGTTTGTTGTTTATTAGTAAAAGACCAGATAAACAGTTCGGTGATTATTAGTAAAAACTATCTATAGAGTTTGTTAGTTATTAGTAAAAGTGTATTATTCAGTTTTATATTAATAAGTTAATGGTACTCTATATTCTTTATTTTTAAACGCGAGACAAAGACCTTCTGAAGCAATTCACATTATGCAGTATAACAATATAGCAATAAAACAGGGAAGAAATTCAATATAGATTACTGAAGCACAAACTTGACTGATTGGAAGAAAAGAAACGACGTAAAACAAAGTGAATAACAGTTTGTATTTACTTACAAGATAAGTGACCTTCTTTCTTACAGTGGAGAGAACTTACCAGGTGGAACTCTTGAAGAAATCTGATATAGTATGTATACCATGATATGAATAAAACGATAATGTTAATCCTATCACAGTGTAGAAGTTATAACGTCACTGGTCATTCAAGGTAACAAATAAAAAAAGCAGATATCCTTCAGACATTTCTAGACGTAAAAGAACTATTTCTCATTCAACATCGTCCTTGAGAAAGTGACGAAGACAGCCACATACAAATACAGCTGAAATGGAGATTATGTTTATTAACAACCATTTTTTTTTGTTAGTCAGTAACTGTTGCAAAAACTTCTGTAATATTTAGTGTTTTGACCGACTTTTTTCAATACAATTATGTAATAAATCTTTAAGTAACATATAATATTCAACATTAGTCTCAATGTACGTGTGTAAGTGTTTAACATGAACAAGCAATAAACAGAAAGATATCGGATTAAAGATAGTTTAATTTCTAAAATATTAAGAAACAGATTAAGAAGTAATTATTTAAAATTTCATTCATTATATCCTACATTAACAGCATTTTATTATTTGAGAGAATAGCAAGTTCAATGAAAACATTTAAGGTATTACTAAACAAAAGATATCATGGATAACTGGTTTCCTCCAAATTAGGCCTGATAGAGCTTGCATTTTCCGTTCTAGTCGTTGGTATAAGAATAACCCAACAGATGGCAGTTTGTTGTTTTGATGAGCTTCCTTCCTTCTCATCTATCAGTGTTAAAATAGAGAAGGCTAGTGAAAATAACTCTGCTGTAGCTTTGCGGTTATTCAAAATAGATTAAGGTAATATTTTTTGACAAATATAAAGTAATTAAGTTATTATTGTGAATCGCTTGTAACAAAATAGAAGGATTCCAGAGAATATCAGTGGCGGCATGCAGCAGTTCATATCAATATAATCTATGCTATGTATAAACCTAATATCAAAATAACATGCTTTCATGAGCCTTAACTATCGGTGAAACAAAATTTACGAAATGTATAAAACTAATAATAAATATAAATAAGTAGCTAATAATAATATTAAAAATAGCACATTTCAATTTGTTATACGCTTAACAGGAAAGTAACCTTAAAACTTTATAAATTGTTTAGTTGCCTAATGTTGATTATTGTTTTTAAAAGGTATGGCCACCAGAGGGTATAAGTCCCTTCTTTTTTTCTCTAATACTCTTTAGCGATGTTTATATAAGTTGTGAAGAACTGGTAGTATTTGTAAAATGTTCTGGTAAAACAGTATGTGGAATAAGTTTGTATCTAATGTTCTTTGATTCGAATGAAATGACATCTGGTGATCAGAGGCATTTCTTTGAATCAGAATTGTCCTACTGAAAATTCACTTGTGCGTGACAATGATGAACGTAATGGATCCGATTGAAGTCCTGTTTGCTAGAAAGAAACTGATCTGTGATCAAGAAAAGGATCCGCACATCTCTTAACTATTCAAACAAGCACCACCAAAAGATGAACTGGAGAAAGTTCCAAATTGTTACTTTTTTCATAAATGGTTGTATCATGAGAAAATGGAGACCATCAGAGGAATGGGATGTAGTTTATCAAATTCTTTTTCCTAAAGGATGTCAGTTACCCGCGTAACTTTATGTTCAGTGACTTCGTTGACATTGTAAACAATCATTGTTGCAAAATTATCTCGAAAATCGTAACAAGATATTTAACATTCAACTAACTGATTTTTAACATGTTAATATGTTTTAACATTAAGTACTTACATCTCCTGTTTTTGTCTGCTGAGATTTTTCAGCACTCTTAAGTCTGGTGCTAATCTGTTGAATGTACACGTTGGATGAATGCTATTGCTAGATTCATCCACAATTTCTCAGATAAAAGAGAATCACATGACAATAAGAGAGGCTTGTTTGGGACAATAGTCAGTATTGGGCACGAAACTGGCACTTATTTGGTAGGCAAGACTTTGCGCTTGTCATAAGATGTAGGAATGTGGTTCTCCGATTACCATCCATATGTGTAATTCGTCTAATATTTTTTCTAATGTTATGCATGCGCTTCCATTATTCCTGAACAGTCATAAACTTCCTGAGAGAAAAGGTTATCAAGAGAAACTACTGGTCAGTTAGCTCACCAGACTTTAATCTGATAAAACAGTAACATATGATTCACCTGAAAACAGAACTGATACAGTGTATTCTGGTGGCTCTAACATAGAAGCGAGAAATGTTACCCTAGTAGGTCCAGGGTAGGTATACGAATGATTTTAAATATTAAAATTTGAGTAGATTTAATGGATACGTTATTTGACATTAAATAGATAAGAAAGTAGACCTATTAAACTCTAAACTTGATTTAAAATGAGCAAAATGAAGAAATTAAGGACATAACTGACGTACAATAAACAGCTCAATAACGTAATCTCTCGAATAACAGAAGAAATACGCGAAAGGCCAATTTATATGTTTGCTTTAATACCTACCGTTAATTACTGCTAGTAAACCAGGCAATATTAATATTGTTGGCATTATTTAGAAACAAAAGACAATATTATCTGTACCATTTTGTAATGAGTTAATTCAATATACAATATCTCTGTTCGTTATATTACATTGGTCATAGTGGTTGTACCTTAATAGTAGGAATGGAATAAAGGAGTTATTGCTCAAGTTGATGAAATTTCCTCAATGTTACCCACTATAGAAAGGGCAAACTTTGTGAGGCATGTACGTAACCACAATCATAGCTGGGATCTGGGAAATGGATTATAAACTCCAATTTTAATTAGTCTCATCCTGTAGCAGTTAACATCAAGCAGACATAACTGATATCGTTGGATAAGGTGGTATTACCAGTTCTAGCCAATATTTTTATGACACAAATTGAAACACATGCAATTAACACAGCATAACATCCACCACTATACTGGTACAGATATGTAGACGACAAGGTTGTGGGTTTCACATCTACAGAACACACACTTAATTTTTTCAATCACATTAATTCTATACATCCCAACATTAACTTCACATGTGAACAGGAAGAAAGCAATCAAATATCATTTGTTAACCTCAAAAGTACGAGAACTGATACATAATTTAAAACAGAAACCCATCGAAAAAAATCACCCACACTGGACTATACATTCCTTGGGACTCAACACATGAAACAAAACAAAAACTCAACAAACTGAGAAACCAAATAAACACAGCCATAAAACTATGCTCACCAGATAAAATTAACAACGAATTAGACAAAATAAAACAATACTTCATCAACATCAATAAGTTTCCCCCACAAACCATAGAAAACATTATACGCACACACCTAGACAGAAAGCAAAATCAACCAACAAAAGTAAATATATCTCACAAATTAAAAAATCACGAAACCATGTACTGCTGTATACCATATATTCCTGACATCAGCAAACAAATAACCAACATTTGGCAAAAACTAGTAACAAAATATGACATTCCAGTTAATACCAAATTTATTCATAAACCAGGCACAAAACTGAGGTCTATACTATGTAAAAACTACACTGACAAACGCCACACCAACATTATTTATAAAATACAAGGTTATAATTGCCACGACTTCTATATTAAAAAAAACAAGTAGAAAAATGGAAACTAGATTCACAAAACTCAAAATATCACCTTCACCTGTTTTCGAACATTGCAATTCAAATAAATACAACATAACCATAGAAAACACCCAAACACTAAATAAAGAAACAAAATAAACAAACGCAGAAATAAAGAAGCCTTACTTATACAACAATTCAAGCCCAAAATAAATCAATACAAAGAAACATCTTTATACCAATATTAATAAATATAATCAAACATCTAAGCACGCCCTCTACATTCCTACACTCAATTGCACAACCCCCTTTAAACACGTTTTTAGCTATCGGTCATTTAACTTTCATTTTCTTTGTGAACCTGAGGATGACCGAAGAAGGTCGAAACGTTTCTCGTCATCACTGTTGTAGTCAATACCAATTCTAAAGGAAGACACCAAGCATGTCTTCCCTTATACTGACAATAAACATTTCTTGTCTCTGTTCATAATTGGAGTTTAAACTAGAGATCCAGAGAAAATTCTATCCTTTTACAACAAAGAACAATAGAATGTATTGCGTTTATTTACTTTTGTTTTACTGTCGCACGAAACATACTCGCCTATTTAACATTGAGGACGTTATAACGTGACGGTAAATCACACTTTTCATTGGTAAAAGAGTAGCTCTAAAGTTTGGCTGCAGGTGGTTATAACTTGCTGCCTTCCCTCTAGTCTTATACTGCTTACTTAGAGACGTTCATCACAGATAGATCTCGTGTAGCTTTTCGCGAAATTCAAAAATAAACTTTAGTGTTAGGAACGTAAACCCCGCTAACTGCACTCCATTTATATCTTGTTGTTATTCATTCTTAATTTTTAGTTAGTTTCTAAAGAAAGCGTTAGATGATAGGCTTTTAGAATAGTGAAGTATCGGTTCCTACTTATTTAGTACTTATACGAACATGTCGGTTTTCTATATGATAATTTAATATGATTTTAAAGACAATTAAAACACAACACCTTCTATGGTATGATTTCCTGTACTTATATTAATGTACGCTATTTTCTATCCTGAGATAAACAGTATCGCTTTGTAACTAACAAATCAAACTCCTTATAAACTTGTTGAAACATCATCATTTAAACAACTGAACTAGTAAACTATGACTTCCCTCATTGGTCAGAAAGTTATGTGAAAATTACCTTTACAGTTGTATATCACTGAAATACAAACTACTACATGAGATATAATTCACAAACTTGAACAGAACCTTACGATACTTGAGAAAATACGAGAGCGTTTAATTATTCAATTAATAGAGAAATAGTTGGAAAGCTTATTAGAAACATACAGGTGAGTACCTATAAATACAGCTAGATCTATCGATTGTGACTAAATTGGTGAAGTTTAACATGGAAACAACATGGTGATATATAATAACATAACTTTACTTTTTACGTGGGCTTAAAATCCAACGACATTGAAGCGTTTTGACAGAAATTATTGGTTCTCATACATTTTTATTGTGCAAATTTATTATTCGTTTGAAGCCTTAAGGAATGTGTCTATTTGTTAACAGTTTTGTGTTTATTAGTGGGTGAACCTAAACCTTATTTAATAGCCTGGATATAGTTCCTTAGTTTAGTGTCTCAGTTAGAAACAACTGTTATCTAATATATTGTACTGATTTTTGAGAGGGAGGACAACAGAAGTTACGAAGATACAGGATGTTCGGAAAGTCACTGTGCACTTATATATTTATTAACAGACATGCTTCAATATAGAATACAGGAGGTAAATATGAATGACAATTATAAACAATGTTGAAAGTGACCGCCGTTGACATCAATACAGACCTGGATCATTCTTATTTTGTTTCTAAACACCACTATCAGTTGCTGGCTTGAAACAGACTGAATAGACATATGATTACAAAACTGCACAGCGACTTTCCGAACACCCTGTATAATCATAACGAGCAGTACTGGTATATTATAACCTTAAATCAGTTCTGATTGTATTAATTTTCTGAGTAATTCCAAAATGTTCATAATTCTCTAATTTGTTTTACAACAAAGTTTTTTATAACTTTCTAATCACAAAAAAGCCAACTTTTGTGTAGTGTTCGTGGTATAATTGCTACTGATGTATTGTAGGTAAGTAGTTAATTACTTACCCTGTTCATTACTGCTAAAAGTAATATATTCACACACCTGACGACATAAAAATTAAACAATTTGGAATGAATTGATATAAAAATGATATGAGATTTTGTGATCAAGACAACACAAGCCGAAACATAGAAATGCTGTATATTAAAAAGTGTTTATTTACAAATAATGCATTCAATAAGAAATATTAACATTTTATTGAAAATATTTTAGTGGTTGAAACAGGTAAAATTCTGTGTAACTTTAAGGAATAATTGAAAAGCGTAATGGGTCCTTATGTTTAATTACATTGAAGAAATCAAACTCAAAAGGAAAAAACATATCACTCGTTACGGTATTTTATGACATTTCTTGAATAACTATACTGGACAATTTTGATTTGTTTATTACTGAGTCGTGTGGAGGGTGTGAATAAATTCCTTTTCCTCATTTTTTAATTCACATATTTTATGAATTGTAAATTTGTATGTTCCTGCAAATTGAAACAGCTACGTTATAATTATGTTAGTACGGATAGTCTCAAATGTTTTAATATAAAAAACTATACATAAATCAAAATCAGATATTCCAAATTAAAAATTGATTTGTATATCAAACAATATTGATCCTTTGTTTTTCTACATTAAACAAATGTAATTTAATATTCAGGAAAATATGATATTGCTGCTAATTGTATGTCCAGTACTATGTAAGTTAGATACATGTATAGCCTTTGTGTCTCTTCATCACTTCCATATAACATGTTAAGACATTATTATTAAGTTTTTTGTGTTCATAGTGAACTGACCTGTGTTAAGTTGACTGTAACACTAATTATGGTATCTATACGAACACGGTAACCATTGCTAAATGTGTTAACACTCTTTAAAATTAAAATTTTGACAGAATCTACTGGCACTTTATATATAAAATGTTACTTGTATTACATTCCTATCCAGTAAATTCGTAAATGTACTGATGTGTATTATGTGTAATAATGTATGTCGTTATAATGAAGTGTCAAATATGAAATTCTTTGCTAGAAATGTATTTTAGGGTTTTTCTTGATTTCCGCGTGTTACAAAATATTTGTCAAGAGCAGAAATCATTCACCGAGACAGCTGCGACTCAGTGATCACCTATCAAGGCAGCTCTGTTTACAATAACAACCCAATCATCATCAACCAAGGTAGCTGTGATTACAATAATAACGCAATGATTACTCACCAAGACTGTTGTTATTACAGTAATAAATTCTTCAATATCTACCGAGAAGACATTGAATGCACTGATAAACACGATTTTTTTCTTGTCAATGTTGTGTTTTTCTTTTACCATGGAGGATGAACACACGCATATTTTGTCTGTCCCGGTCTCGCAGAGACTAGAAAGAAAAAAAATTAAGAGGCATAGCTAATATTATGTTTATAATAACAAGTTAAAATAAAGTATCAGTAATTAGGCTTAGATATATCTCCTAGGAACTCAGGAATAAACTGGATAACCTATACCGCCAATTTTTTTGTTCGATCCTCGTGCTGAATGCAGCGCATTGTGCTCTTTTACTCTTAAAAATGAACAAACAAATGTTATATCCAGAATACCTGGCGTCAATAATAAATTGTTTGTAATCCTGCAGTAGGTTTTTGCAATAGGTAGTATGCATACATGTAACAAAACGAAAAAAATAAAGTGATCGTAGTAATGTCATACTTACAAGTTTTTTTTTATGAGAATGAAAATAGTTGAATCGTGTAGGAAATCCATAATATCCTTCTATTTCTATCTCAGGTTTATCAACTTTTACTCACCTTTGTTCTGTCGGTAATATTTATATTTTCTTTAGTTGTTAATTATTTAATTTGCTATAACATGCACTTTATGTAGACAGAACGTAGACTAGTTTAAACTGTTGTTATATGATATCATTAGTAACGACAGTTCATAATTCAATATTTGAGAACCAGAAATGAATCGATAGATCATTTTAACAAATTTATAAAATAAGAATATTTAATAAAACAAAAAAATGTTACACGGATACAGTTGCTGTGACAAAATTTAAACAGAAGCCTGTAACTGAGTCCAAGATTAGTTTATAAAGGAGTTTAATATTTATGTGTTAACACAGCGGAACGTCTGCAGTCACAAAATGCAAGAAATCGGCTTTCAAAACCTGTGGTAGACAGAGTACAGGTTGGCTGTTGTGTACTTAGCGACAGTTTTTCAGTGATTAAGTTCTTTACGTTTACTGTTTCAGTTGTAGCATTTATCACGTCTTATTCATAACTGTACATTTTACTTTTATTGTACTTTTACTTTTATTGTTACGGAATAAATCGAGTCCAGTTAACGTCATTTTCTTATCGCTACGAGTTGATTTAACCTTGTAACCTATGCCGTAACACAAGAGTGGTTATGTTTGTTTGTTTTTGAAATTTTGCACAAAGCTACTCGAGGGCTATCTGTGCTAGCCGTCTCTAATTTAGCAGTGTAAGACTAGAGGGAAGGCAGCTAGTCATCACCACCAGCCGCCAACTCTTGGGCTACTCTTTTACCAACGAATAGTGGGATTGACCGTCACATTATAACGCCCCCACGGCTGGGAGGGCGAGCATGTTTAGCGCGACGCGGGCGCGAACCCGCGACCCTCGGATCACGAGTCGCATGCCTTACGCGCTCGGCCATGACAAGGCCTGAGAGGGGTTAAAAATAAGAACTTAATATCCTGGAAGTTGTTTGATCACCTTGTAATCTAACCTTTTCCTGTGAGAATATTGACTTTTAGAAAGAGGTCAGGGTGTTGCTGATTTAAATCTGATTTTGTTTATAAAATTTTCTTTTTCTAACACTTTCTTTAAAAGGACGTCTATAATCACCATGAAGAACAAACACTGCACTAGATTTAAAAATAGGGTATGCTTTGTTAGAAATACGTTATTTATTTAGAAATAAAAATATTTGGTACTCTTAATTTTAGTTTTATTTACATTCGAAACTGGACAATATAGAGAACCCCGCGGAGGTACATCTTTTTGTTTTTGGTTGTTTGTTTTTGAATTTCACGCAAAGCTACACGAGGGCTATCTGCGCTAGCCGTCCTAACTTAACAGTGTAAGACTAGAGGGAAGGCAGCTAGTCATCACCACCCACAATCAAATCTTTGCTTACTCTTTTTCCAACGAATAGTGGGATTGATCGTCACATTATAACGCACCCACGGCTGAAATGGTGAACTTGTTTGGTGCGACAGAGATTCGAACCCGCGACCCTTCGATTACGAGACGAACGCCTTAACACCTGGCCATGCCAGGCCGGAGGTACATTTATTGATAACAAGTATGTTTTTGAGACTCGATGAAAAGTTTGCCTGAGTTAACCAGTGGGACAGCAGTAGGCTAAGAGACTTACAACGCTTGAATCTAGGGATCAGTCACTCGTATCTAATACAACAGATGGTCCAGTGTGATTTTTCTCTTTTTTTCTATGTTCTTATCTTACCTGACAACCAATACTACAGACAACCTCGTTACACACATTTAAGGTTTCGTCACTTGTGTTTTTACATGTGAACTTTATTTTCTTCATTCTAAACAGGATCAAAGAGGAAATATTTATTAGAAGAATTCTCCAAAAGTCCACCATCTCCATGACTTCTTCAAACATCAATGATCATACGTTTTCTACATCCAACATCACGATTGAACCGATAACAGTTGATGATGAACCAGCTGTGAGAAGATTCTTACGACTGAATTTAGCAGAGACAGATAAAACATTATCCATATCACAATATCATCAAATCTACAAAAATATGAAACTGTGGATCATAACACTCATAGCTGTCCTTCTGTTCAACATGTTTATTTCTAACTTTACATATTCTCTAATGTTTGGAATTTCGTTTGGATTAACAATAGGCTTAAAATTATCACATTCGATTATACAAATTGTTCACACATATATTTATAATGACTTAAGTCCAGATGTGATGAACCCGGTCACCTGGTCCTTTCAAAATAATCACACATTTCTATTAGGAAAGATTCAAGGTGAAGTGGTAGCAACAGTAATAATCCAAAGAGAAAAAATATTCCGTATTTGACCAGAGTGTATGTAAAGAAAAATCTACGTGATTTTGTAGTTGGGAGTTTAATGCTTAAAACATGTGTTGAACTTGTTAAAGGAGAAGGCGACGAAAAACTGTGTTTTTCTTCAGTTGTTTAAACACAGGTGCAATTAAATTTTACTAAACAAATAACTTGTTTCTTTAAGTGGTTACTTAATAAAATGGAAGAAGAAATTTAAAAACCAAATATTACCATATTTATGTATAAGAAAATACTTAATTCATAACGATATTTGGTGTGTATTATCATTCTAGTTTTACGTGACGAGAATTCAAAATAAATCATTGATTTTCAACAACAACTGTTGAGTGTTTTTTTATTATATTTGATTAATGATGTCACATAGATAGCTCTTGGTTTGTCCTCAAAAATACCCTAACGACACCCGAAAGAATTAAAACATAACTTCTCAACTGACCTTTTTCCTGGAGTAAGAACAATATTCTCAAGGGTCAGTTGGATTCATTCATTTTTGTTATATTGGTCAACATAAGACTGCTTTGTTTCAGATGTTATGAATGAGAGGACCAGCCAGAACAATATTGCTTTATTTTGATAAATTTAATTTATCAATATATTTCTCAGAGAAATTGATAGATTTTACAAGATTTTAACATGTAAACATTTTAGTTAAAACGCTATTCATTCTTGTATTAATCACGTGTTGATTTTCAGCCAAAATAGTTTAATTTCTTCACCTTACCACTTGTAGCTCATTTTCTGACAATCTCTGGCTGTTATTAAAATACCTTATGACCTTTCTCAGGCAAAAAGCAAACAAAATATAAAATACAAGATAATATATGTCGAAATTTTTTCGCTGATCATTGTTAACCGTTTAATTAAATATACAAGTTTATGAAAATAGTACATTTTTCGGTATATTTGTTTAATGAATTATTTTCTAACATAACATATTTTCATAATTTATACAATCTCAGTGTTTTATTTGTTATAGTAACACCATGTCATGCTATCTACTGTGTTCTCCTGAGGGAATCAAATCCCTGATTTTAGCGTTTTAAATCTGAATACTTACTTCTCTCTCACTGGAAGACTTAATCAGTATTCCATTTAGCAGCTATATATTTCGAGATAAATTTACATTTTATGTCGTATAATAATAAATTTTAATTAATTTTAAAAAGAGCCAAAAATCCCTTCTCACCTTTTTATTTCTCATGAGGAGTCTTGAAGTTATAATATACTCAGTGTGATGGATGCACGCAATCACTTTTTCTTCCACCAGAATGAATATTTTTTCCGATAATTCCTTTAAAAATTTCGCAAGTCCTCAAAGTAATTTAATGTTCATTTAAATATGTGAAGGAATTAAGTAAGGCTCCACATCTTCTCTTGGAGCCATCTCCAGAGTAAGATGATATGGCTAGATGATTAGAGTACTCCACTGGTAATTTGTGGTACTTTTTACAATTAACTTGTCATGCTGAAACAAAAAAGTGCCTTTCCAAAACAGTTGCCCCAAAGTTAGAAACACACAATTCTTTGGAATGTCATTCTATGCTGTAGCATTAAGATTTCCCTTCACTGGGACTAATGAGCCCAGCCCAATCTACAATAAACAACATCAGCCCGTTTTTGGTCCTCCACAAAACTTTACAGATCGCACGATGCATTCAGGTAGGTATTGTTCTCCTGGCATCCGCCAAGCCAAGATTCGTCCATCAATCTGCCAAAAGTGAAGCGTTCCAGAAAACGCATTTCTACTGCTCTAGAGTCCAATGATGGTGTGCTTTACACCATTCCACGCAACACTTGGAATTGTGATCTTAGGCTTGTGTGCGGCTCCTTGGCCATGGAAACCCAATTCATGAATCTCTCGACGAACAGTTCTTATGCTGACGTTGCTACCAGAAGCAGTTTGGAACTCGGTAGTGAGTGTTATATCTGTGGACAGACGATTTTTACGCGTTTCGCGCTTCAGCGCTCAGTGGTCTCGTTTTGTGAGCTTTTGTGGCTTATAACTTAGTGGCTAAGCTGTTGTTGCTCCTAAACGTTTCTACTTCAAGATAACAGCACTTACAGTCGACAGGAGCAGCTTTAGTAAATCAGAAGTTTGACGAACTGACTTGTTGAAAAGATAGTATCCTATAACAGTGTCACGTTAAAAGTTACTGAGCTCTTCAGTATGACCCATTCTACTGGCAACGTTTGTCTAGGGAGATTACATGGCTGTATGTTTGATTTTATGTGCCTGTGAAAAATAAGTGTGGCCGAAATATCCGAATCCACTAATTAGAAGGATGTCCACATACTTTTGCCCATACAGTGTATATTAATTGACCTTTAGTAATAAAAACAAATGTTATTTTAATATTACCTTGGACCCGAAAAGACATCGTCTTTGTAGCTCCAAATGAATCATGGCTTCCTCAGCAACTATTATTAACAAATAGTCTGTTCTAAAAAAGTTCTTTAAATTTAAAGGCAGTTAAAATTTATTTGAACAGTGGTTTCAAAGTGTGTGACACTGGTGAACAACAGTTTACTTACAAGGGGTCGTATATCGGATGTATATGTATCTATCCAATAATAGAACTGCTTCATAAAATAATAGCTAAAATAGTTAAATATTTTACCCATTAATAATAATAAAATTGTTTATTTTTGCAATCCGTTGTTATTCGTAAACAAATCTAAACATTTTTGAATATCTTTGTTACAACACTTTGTTCTGTTTCTCTTCAGAAATAATCTAGATATTTCAAAATAATAAGTGCAAATTAAACAAAATGTTCAAGCTGTATTCATAAAATAATAAAGAAAGAAAATGTTTCTTTAAAATTAAAAAAAAAAAAAATCATCCACATTATTAATATAAAAAAATGTTAAGACATCAACTAAACATGACATTCCTATTAGTCTCGATAGGTAAAACTGACCACCTATGTTTAAATTGGTACAGGTCCAAAAACAGTCCGTGTCCACTTTTCAATTTGACAACAGAAGAGGATAAAACTACACAATAGTGTTGAATCCAGATTCCACTTTATTGTTGAGAAGATTTTTCTCAACAATGAAATGAATTCTACTGATCTTCTGGTGTAACGCCGGTGAAAGAAGTTTGATTCATCGAAGGTTTTGATTGATCAGTATTAATTCTGTGGTCAGTTTTGTGAACATATAAGGATAAATCAGGTGTATCAACTTTCTTCAACGATATAGTTTTCATGATTATTTACGCCAGTTGAAATAAATCATTTTGTTTGATTAAAACAAATGCGGTTGAAAAGTCTGTTATTAGTAAGTAATCTATCTGTAGTGTTCTTTTGTCTAATAACGCCCATAGTTAAATTTGTTTGAAAGTTTATTTATTGAGATATAAGTTTGTTTAATTTTATTCCATCTTCTTTGTTTGTTTGGATTGAAAGACAAAGCTACAAAATGGATTATCTCTGCTCTCCCTACCACAGGTATTGAAACACGTTTTATATCGGTGTGAGTCCGAAGACATACCATGGAATTCATTACTCTACATTAAAATAGCACCAAAAATTTTGTTTGATATCAAGGCACACTGGGGTATATTTTATGCGTTTAGAGTAAAATTGGTCATAAAAGAGTCAATATCCACTTACTAACTGGTAAACAGAATTACTTCCAAATAAAGTTAAAAATCATTAAAAGTGAGATTTGATAATTATTTCCAAATAAAGTTCAGTTCTGGTCTTAATTCACTGTTGATCGGGTTTTCTCTAAAGTGCATAACAACTTAATATAAATTTATACAATTGAATTGAGGACTTGAAATGATATAAACATTTTTAAATTAAAGTTGGCATATAAAAACATGACGTATGTGTTGAATACCTTATAAATTTATGAACTTTCATCACATTTTAAAATTAATTCAATTTAACCTTGACACTGTTATTAAAGCCTGCTATAACAAAGTAAAGTTCAGGCAATTTTCAATACAATACATTTGACGTATCTCAATACTGTTTACAAAGTACCATCAGCCGGTTTTAACAAAACAACCAAAATATTCGACTTAAAATCAAATAATTAAAAGAAAAGTTATTTTCTATTTTATTCCTTACAAATTATTATTTGATGTAGTATTTGACATTATACGTTTTATTTTTTGAGTTGTACCTAAGATTATAGTCTTTTCTTATGTTTATTTAATTGAAGTTTTTATTGGACCTTAAATATTGTTAAGCAACAGATCGAAGTTTGGTGTGTCAAGGTGGATAAAATCTTAAATCTTAACTGTTTGTATTCTATTTTTCGTGGTAATTCTGAGTCAATTTCTACATATTTCTACATAGTTAAAAACTCTAACGATAGATGTCAGTTATATTTAGAATTGTGCATTATACAATCACCTCAGATAAATAAATTTATATTATTCAGTACATATAAAGACGGAGAAACTGACCAAGTATGGAAATGTCCCAAAAACTTTGTTTTTACATGTTTAACTTAGATATTTTTCTGATAATAAAATAAAAGCATTATTAATTTAAGAAATTTATATTGACTTCTCTGACGTGAGATTTAGATCATTAGTAGATCACCAGAGTTCGTAGAAAGTTAAATCAGGAAAACGGAAGAACAAATTCTAAACTGAAATGTATAAAACTAATATGAATGATTTATTTTAAATACAAATTAAGATAAAGAAATGGTTATGATAGAGGTATGGCGTTTGAGAGACGATCATATGTATGAGATTGTTTGGCTAATAAAGTTTAGATTTTCTTCAATTTTTTTAAAGATATAAATAATATTCTTCAATTTGAACACAAGTATTAAATACCAGTATTTGTTTTAAATGATAACTTTATAGTGTAAGTTTTATTTTACCTTACTACCTATTTTTCTTGAAAATATGAAACTTATAAAACATAAATTAAAATAATGTTTAGATATGGATATATGTTGTTCTCGCCTTAATTAATGTCAACTTAGCGCTTTAACCAAAAACCCACAATTACAATATTAATAATTTATATTGAAAACTTGGTGACAAAATTAGACCAGTAATTGTACTTTATCACATCAAGTTAACTACTTTAAAGCTACAAGTTTCGTGTTTATACTTTTATATAATCTAAAGAAGTTCTGCTTCACTTTGAAGACTTCCATCTATCACGTAACAATTTTATAAAAGTACAATTTAGCAATACGCTTTCAATATCCAAAATTTGTGATGATATAACTGTATTTCTATCCATATTAACATGAATGTTTATTGGAATGCCAGATATTTTTGCTCAATGTATCATATGTGTACATAAATATATAAATTTGACACATTCCTCCAATTGTTTTTCAAAACAATACTAGAGCTCTTACAATAGCTTTATTACAATTAAAGAAGAACAAAGGAAGAAGATATTTATCACTGTTGGATTATACAAAACTGAATTCTTTAGAGGTGTGGGATATTTGTAAACTGTGGATCAATCCAAAATTGTATTATATTTCAAGTAGAAATCATATTATAGTTTTCACTGGTTGATCCTGTTGTTGAAGTTATTATTCAAGAGACGTTTATGCGAATAGATAATTTTGATGTCGAAAGATGGAATCTTAATTTAAATGCTGGGTTAAAGTTACGGACAAACTGGATGATTTCATTTGTGGTTTAAATGCAACCTGAACTAATTGTTAGTAAGAACTTTTACCAGAGTTATAAATGTATATTTCGTTTAAAATGTGTTCAAGATAAATAAACATGGAAGTTGTAAAAGATGTCGCCGCTGTTGTTGTTTTTTGCACGTGTCTATACTGTGAATATTCTATATTTAATGTATTCTATTAGCCAATCCGATTTTAGGTCTGTATATTTCTTTTAGTGTAAGAAATAAAAAGTAATTTCTCAAAATATCGCTTGGAAATAACAAATTAGTTTTTTGATGTTGTAACATTATTTTGAATAACAGAAGTAATAAAGTTCGAAACTTTTATCCATTTGACCGTCTCTAATAGTTCACTCGTTGACAAATATACATATATATATATACACCGCTGGTCCAAGTCTTAAGGTCGATAAACATAAAGAAAAATTATTCATTTTGCGATGTTAGATTCAACAACTTATTCAAGTAGAGGTTCGAAAGATGAAAATAAGAAAAAGGAAAATATAAATAAAACGTTTTTAGAATTTAATAGAAAAAATGTGAACACTATGAAATGAGCCTAAAAACTAGCTGGTCAAAGGTTTAAGACCATACTAAAACGAAACGTTAATCGGTAAACACTTAACAAAATTTAGTCGTTTGTGTTCAAGAAATAGAATTGTCAACATGGAAACAACATGGCGAAGGCTAAAAAGTTGACAGAGTTTGAACGTTACAGAATTGTCGAGCTATAAAAGCTAGGTCTCTCTCAATGTGCCATCGCTGGTGAGATTGGGCGTAGTAAAACTAATGTTGCAAATTTCTTAAAAGACCCTGAGGGATAGGGAACGAGAATTTTAAGTGGTCGGCCCAAGAACATTTCGCCGGCGTTAAGCAGGAGGATTCGAATGATTGTCCGGCAAAACACTAGCCGATCGTCAAACCAGATTAAGCCCCTTACGGATGCAGAATGCAACTCAAGAACAATAAGGCGACATCTACGATTGAAAGGCTTTAAAAACCGTAAACGTCTTCAAAGGCCACGCCTCCTTCCACACCACGAAACAGCTCGGTTAAACTTTGCTGAGAAGCACCAAACATGGGATGTAGTAAAGTGGACGAAGGTTTTGTTCTCCGATGAGAATAAAAATGTAACCTGGATGGTCCAAACGGCTTCCAACGTTAGTGGCACGAAAAGGATATCCCACCAGAGACATTTTCTACACGACACAGTGGAGGAAGTTCCATCATGATCTAGGATGCTTTCTCCTTCCATGGAACAATGGAACTTCAGGTTATACAGGGGCGTCAAACAGCAGCTGGTTACATTGGCATGTTGGAGAGAGCATCTTTATTGACTGAAGGCCCTCGCTTGTGTGGAAACGATTGGATCTTTCAGCAGGACAACACTGCAATCCACAATGCCCGCAGGACAAAGGACTTTTTCATGGCGAATAACGCGATTCTCTTGGACCATTCAGTGTATGCACGAACTGAACCCCATTGAAAATGTTTGGGGGTGGATAGCAAGGGAAGTCTATAGAAATGGACGTCAATTCCAAACAGTGTATGATCTTCGTGAAGTCATCTTCACCACTTGGAATAACATTCCAGCCAGCCTTCTGTAAACGCTTATATCGACCATGCCAAAGCGAATGTTTGCAGTTATTCGTAATGACGGCCGTGCAACTCACAACTGAGACTGTTTTTTGTTGGGCATTTCCTACGCTGTTTAGGACTTCATTTCAGTATGGTCTTAAACTTTAGAACAGCTAGTATTTAGGATAATTTCATAGTTTTAAACATTTTCCCTATTAAATGCTAAAAATGTTTTGTATTTTCATCTTTCAAAGCTTAACTCAAATAAGGGGTTGAGTCTAAAGACGCAAAATGCATATTTTTTTGTTTATGTTCATTGATCTTAAGATTTTGGTCAGCAGTGTATATATATTTAATACATTTAAAAGATATGATTTAATGGCAATACCCAGATGGTTTGATATAGGAAACATAGTAAATATATTTAATTTATTTCTAAGTTGCATACTCGAAATAATTACATTTCCAAATTCTCATATATCATTTAAAAAGTTATTTCAGTATGGTATTTGATATCTTTGATAGTGCAAGATGGAACTCAAATTAGTGAGTGGATTTCCGAAAATGTAAACATTTCTTTTGATCATGTATTATATTATCCTGATAATAGGTGAAACCACCATATATTATATTACCAATGAACTCATGTTCTCGAAATACATAAACATATGAAATATAATCACTCTGAGAAATTTGATTCCTATATAGAGTTAAAAACGCTCCCAATCAAAGTAAATCACTAGGTTTGAACCTCATATCTTTATATTATAGATGATAAACGCACAACTTAGTGCAAGATATATCATCTGGAAAACAGTAAGAACATATGTTATCAAAATACTTAAACAATACAACTTGAACTATTGTGTTTTCTTCACGACAGAACTATAATATTGTTTTTTGTGAATAAGGCAAAAGTATTCTTTTCTCAAAGCAAGAATACATTGTTATATCTTGACGAAAATATTGGAATGTTGTATTTCACTACAGCAGTAATATTGTTGTTTTATAGTTAGACAACTTTGTTACAATGAAAATGTATATTCGTCGTGAATTTTATTTAAATAAATAATTATAATTAATGTTTTACACCATAACATCTCTGTTGTATAAGTATTTCAACTATTACAATAATAATATATGGAACACTGATATAATTCCATACTTCACATAAAACGTTCTCTGGCAGACCTTAGAACGTTAGTACCAATCACCAGATGTCACTTCATTGGAATCAAGAAACACATTGATATAAAACTTTTCCACATACTGCAATACCAACACATCTTATAAATACTAACAGTTCTTTACCAGATATGGAAATATCACTACAGTTTCTCAAAGTAAAGAAAAACGGTAACTTATGTCTGTTGATTTATTTGTTTTATCAGTGTTTAATTTATTTCAATGGTTGTATCCAATGCAACATATTATATCTTGGCAAAACGTCACGTCGTGTTTCCGAAACAGTTATAATAAATAGGGCAACGTAAAAACAACCTTCCAGTAACAAGTCATTTCAGATGAGGTACTTACTCTATCAAAACTGTGTGGCTAAAAACTCTGAAAATAGTCAGACAAAGAGATTGTATTTAAATATACTGTACTCTCTATGTCAGTTTGTTATTTTCATTAATTTAATAATTCTCACATATCAATTCATATAATACTTCTTTCCTATTTAGTTGACCCACCTGTCTAGAAGGTACGTTTGAGGGCTCATAACACAAACAAATGGGTTTATTCCTCGTTAATGATTGTGTAGTTTTGTGCTTAAAAATCGTTTAATTCTATAACATATTTATCATTTTTAAAGCTACTTTTCATTTGTTAATATTTTTGTCTTCTTTCATTTCTGAAACACTCGGAAACGATTTTATTGAAAGTATAATTACCTAAAACGAAAAGTTCTGTAAATAAATCAAAATCTTCATAACAGTCCTCTCTATCACATGATCACACATCTTAACTATAACCTTACAGAGTAGCTTCCATAGTAAAAGTTTCCGTATACAGACTGACATATTCAAATCGGACCACTCCACCGGACAGTGTTTCCACAATCCATCTAGTGTACAAGTACATCGGTTTCCTATCACTCGTTTTAACAATCCGATAATACATAAATTCATGGGTAATAATTCTGCTTACCCTAACAGTATGTGTTTGTATTAAATAATTAGAATAGATATGTAAAAAAAAATACCTAACTTGTAGCGGTGTGTTTATTTAAGACCGTTGCAAGTTACAAAGTAACTTCCTGAAAATATACATCTACTTTAACATTGCTGTATCACTGATGATCATGTTATGAGAAGAACATTTTCAACTAGAAATTTATCATTTACCTGTTCCGCTGGAAAACTGGTACACTCAGCCTATATACACGTTAACTAAACGACAAAGCCAGTGGTCTTTATGGAATAAGTATAACTGTCTTTAATTATTATTAAAGACTATTGGCAATTTAATTATTGATTAAAGACTATTAAAGACTCGATTATTGTGTAGTTTATTAAATCGATTTTGGCAATGAATCACATTTTGAAATATTGTATGATTAGCATGAAATTCCCATTGGAGGTCATTTCGGTGTTATGAAGACATGAGACAAAATTTTGAGATATTCCTTTTCGCCCAAAATTAGTCAAGATGTTTCTCAGTTTTGTAAAACCTAATCAGAAAATTCCTATTGCTTTTTTCAAACTTATCATAGCTTTCAAAGAGCCCCTAAGTCGTATCATAGTTGATTGTGTTGAGTCTTCATCTGTGTTAATGCACTTTCACGTGCTATGTAATTTTATGATGATAAGGCTATTTTGAATGATTATGTTATATACTGTCATGATTATTGAAGTTGTATAAATATTCTATGAATTGATATGCATGATTTATTAACTTTATGAAAATAAATAGAACAGTATATTTAAATACTTGTCCTTTATTCTGTAGGGGCATTATAATGTGACGGCCAATACCAATATAAGTTAAAAGTAATCCAAAAACTAACTAATAGTTGTATTGACTGACTACCTTTCCCTAATAAAATAATAAAAATAGATAACTTGTACAGATAGTCTTCTGGTAGGTTTGTGCTAAACTCAAAACACAAACTCTTCGTCTATCTATTTTCAGAACCAATAGTCACACAGTACTTATACATTAAGTACCTGAACTGAAATGACTAGTTACTAGAAGGTTGGTTTTTCCGTTGTCTTATTTATCTCAAGTGTTTCGGAAATAGAAAATGATATTTTGCCAAGATATAATATATTACATTGGATACCACCATTCAAATAAATTAACCCCTCATAAAAACAAATAAACTAACTGACTAAGGCCGTTACAAAAATTATTCATCCATATAAAGCTACAGTTTTGTATATATCTATCTATCAACATAGATACAAGTAAGGGATTCGGAACCGCAACCCTCAGATTACGAATCGACCGCCTTAACACACATGGCCATGCCGGGACTAGTGATTTGGTATTTTAGTAAAAGGATGTCAGTTTCTGAATATGGATTAATGCACTCATTACCAAACATTAACACGGAGCAATCCCCCACTCATCAATATAAATATATTCCAATATCTCCCTTACTTGACCATATATTATAAAAAATACTGATATAAAATGTGTTTTATGTCACCTTTATTATACACTATTCATTATTTCATTTTTATTTTATATTACATTATTTTATTCCACCAACACACTTCCAGGACTTCATCTTTGTAACTCGTATCACTTTTATTAAACCTCAATTTGTTCTTCATTTTAATATTAAAAACAACTCAAGAAGTTCATTTAATACAAAGAGAACAACACAAAACACCTAAAACCCTCACGTTTACATTTCTCATCAGGAGGCTTCAAGTTATAATATACCTAATATGATAGATGCGTACAAACACTAATGATTTCGCTGTAATGGAATTTTATCAGAATATCACCTAAAAAGTTTATGAATCCTGATAGAACTGAGGAACCTTGTTGTGTAAACACTGGAGTAATGTTTTAGAGATGTGAGAAATTATTCGAACAAATCAGTCATTTATATGATAGGTTTTTAACACTGGAGAAATGACGCCGGTTTTATTTGAATTCAATACTCACTTTCATAGTGCTGTGGAAAATCGGAGTGACGTCTAATAATTTTTTCTTCGTTAGTATCAATAGTTTTCCAACACCTTTTCACTGGTGTATGTATTTTATTTCATCCTACTAGTTTCACAACACATTAGGTTTAACTCAAAACCGTCTGAGGATTTCACTGAATAATAACCGGACCAGCTACTCTAGGTCTTTCTTTTGTAGGTAACATTTTATCATTTATGTAATGTAAGAATGTTGAAAGAACAGCCCTGATACTGATCATAAACAAATGGTGGAAGTGGTTACAATACATCAATATCTAAAACTTCAGTTTGTTAAATACTGAATATCTTATTGGAAATTACAAGGAAACTTGACAAACATGGTTGTTCACAATATCAAAGAATCCACTTGTAATAAAGTTCACGTTGATAGTGAAAAGATTGTTACTTTCTTCATATTTGAAATAAATGTTTTATAAATAGTTACATATCATTTCCATGCATTAAGAGATAAGCAAACGTTTAAATATATATTTTACATGAAACTACTATTACACTATGAAACATTAATTTTTTACTTTTACTTGCATTAAAGAAATGGAAAAGGCCTAATTTTCTCTTCAAACTTTGCTTTTGTGACCTGGGAGCGTATAACGAAAACATGATGGGAGACGATATTTAGGGCTGATACTTGAAAGTGATTTATATTACAGTTGCAAATCTTGAAAAACTACTCACTTCTAAACATTTTTGTATAACTTTAGTATAAATACATGTAAATCTTGATTCATATGCTGTTTTAATCAGACTTTATGTAAATCAAAATGTGCAAATTTGTCGGTTTTTACACAGAAAATTGATTAATTTCTAAATTTCATTATCCAGATCACAAAAAGCAAATTTGGAAGGGAATAATGGCTACTTTCAGGTACTTTTACAACATAAGCAATTAAGAACTAACACATACTATCCAGGAACAAACTTTGTATTATATAATGTTATCATGCTTGTAATAAAGCATGGTGAGTGTTGTGGTTACAGTGGTGATCCTGTAATAGTTTCTGCAAAATCGTACAAGGACACTTTAACACTAGACCGATGTTAAGTGGACATGAGGATAATCTACGCTTTTCATCTTCCCCTCTGGTTACTGTATGTGCATACCATGTGGTGACCCCAAACCAGGGTCAGAGCAGGTAATAGGAATAACTTGATGTAATTTTTAGATTGTATTTACAACACTACAAAACCTTACAAATTATCTAGTGGACAAATTAAATTAAAACAGTGCCCAAACAAAACCTAGAAACTTTGGCAACAGTTGTGTAATCTACATTGGGAACTAATATTGGTCGATTAGAAAACAGGGTTTGTGAGTTGCTAGTGTCTTTAAATATAAAGAGCCCCTCATATAAATGTCGCAGGAGAAAGACATCCTTATGGAAGGAAAGTGTTAAGACACTCACGAAATTAGGACTTCAGACATTCCCTTCAGAATAATAGAATTACTCAAATAGTCCATCAGAATACTGATTGTTGTTTGTATAATGTGAGATAACAAATATAGTATAAGTTTCAGTTTTTGTTTCCTATAAAAAACTGTAGCGATATTTCTACATCTGATCAAGAACTGGTAGTGTTTATAGCACGTGTTGATATTGATGCATATAGAACAGTTTTATATCAGTGTGTTTCTTGATTCCAATGAAGTGACGTCTTGTGAGTGGTCCTGATTTTCTTAGGTTTGTTTGTTTGTTTTGGATTTTCGCACAAAGCTACTCGAAGGCTATCTGTGCTAGCCGTCCCTAATTTAGCAGTGTAAGATTACAGGGAAGGTAGCTAGTCACCACCACCCACCGCCAACTCTTGGGCTACTCTTTTACCAACGAATAGTGGGATTGACCGTCACATTATAACACTCCCACGGCTGAAAGTAAGAGCATGTTTGGCGCAACGGGGATGCGAACTCGCGATTCTCAGATTACGAGTCGCACGCCTTAACACGCTTGCCCATGCCGGGCCCCTGCTGTACTGAAAAAAACAAAAATCCAAAAATCCTCAAAATATAACAATGTATTTTTGTTTTGAGGAAATAATACTTTATCCCTATTCTGAGAAAACAACATTACAGATCTGTCGTTAAGAAAAAAGTTCAAGTGGTGATGTCTAAGTATTCAGATGAAATTTGTTCTTACTGTTTCTCCAAATGATATATCTTACGATAAGGTGTGTGTTCAGAGTGAATATATTTCATGTGTTTAGAAATTTTGATAGCATGAGTACATTGGTTATTTATTATATGGGCCTGGCATGGCCAAGCGCGTAAGGCGTGCGACTCGTAATCCCAGGGTCGCGAGTTCGCGCCCGCGTCGCGCTTAACATGCTCGCCCTCCCAGCCGTGGGGGCGTATAATGTGACGGTCAATCCCACTATTCTTTGGTAAAAGAGTAGCCCAAGAGTTGGCGGTGGGTGGTGATGACTAGCTGCCTTCCCTCTAGTCTTACACTGCTAAATTAGGGACGGCTAGCACAGATAGCCCTCGAGTAGCTTTGTGCGAAATTCCAAAACAAACAAACAAAACAAATTTATTATACGCTAATGCCATCTATTATTAGAAATAATACAAATCAAAAGAAATATTTGAAATTTCAGAAACCACACTCGCAAATTTGTGCTCCATCTATAAACAAGAAAGTTATACCTAAATACCATAGTAAAATAACTTTTTAAAACATATATGAAAATTTGGTATTTGTAATTATTTGCAACTTAAAAATAAATTAAATATATATTTACTTTGTTTCTTATCTCAAACTATGTGGGTATTGCCGTTAAATCATATCTTTTGAATTTATTAAAGATATATATAAATATATGCATACTTGTCAACGAGTGAACTATTGCAGATATTTAGACTGACAAAAATTTCGTACTTTGTTACTTGTGTTATTCAAAATAATGTTTCAACATCATAAAAACTAATTTGTTATTTCCAAGTGATATTTGAGAAATTACCTTTTTATTTCTCAAACTAAAAAAATATACAACCGAAAATCGGATTATCTCACAAAATGCATTAAATATCGAAAGTTCGCAGTATAGGCACGTGCAAGAAAACAACAGCGGCGACATCTCTAATAATTTCTATGTTTATATACCCAGCACACATTTTAAACGAAATTTCGTTTATAACCCTACGACCACGTGCTGAATACAAGAGTGAAGTGTTTTAACTTTAATTTTTACATGTTAAAAAGTACGAGACAACGTATGATACGATATAATATGCTTTGTAGTAAAGAGGCTTACACTGTATAGAAAATGTATTTAATTTAATATGAATTAGTTTCTTAAAAACATTAAAAAGACGGTTTATTAAAACTTCATTTATATTCATGTATAGAATACACTCCTTCTTTACGAATATTTTAAACTGTACTGCACTTAGTTGTATTTTTAAAAGACAGATGGTAATGCATTCTTTATAACGGTTTGACTTTTTCATAAAAATGGATTGACTGTCACTAATGTTTATCTTTAGAATATTTTAACTTTCTAAATGTAGATTATGGTGTACATTAAAGTGAATATTTATTCACAGACATGCTTGAATAAAAATATAGTTGGATATTTAAAAAATAGATAAATATATGTGTTTTAGCGAACTGCTAACAGGGCAAACTGTCACAGTTCTTTGTTCTGTTTTATAAATTAGTGTATCTCTACATACTTTGGTCGTTATAAATTAATGTATCTAAACATATTTTGCTAGTTATAAATTAATGGAAATCAGATAACTTGGCAGTAATCTTGAATAGAAATCTCAAGTATAAAAGCACTTGAAATGTGTCTATACAGTTTATTATTTATTGGTAAAAGTATACCTTATTAGTTTGTTATTTATTAGCAGAAGTATAGCTACTAACTTTATTTTTAGTGCGTGTTTTTAATAACAAAATCACATTGAACTATTTGGTTTAATATAATCCCATTATTTTAAGAGTATAAATCCAAACATTAACATTAGTTAGCCAACCTACACAGTTTTTTATTTAACAGTAAAACTCTAACTTTTATAGTTTGTTATTTACTGCCTACGAAGAACAAGACGTGGATTGGTGATGAGGTTAAGACGCTTCACTTGTAATATAAGAGTTGCTGGTTCAAGTACCCGTAGAACCTTATAACGTAACGGTGAATCCAACTTTTCGTAAAAGAGCAACCTAAGACTTGAGATTTATCATATTCTTTCGATTTATTTAAGACATACATTGATAAATTTCTTAAAATAAAGCAAGCTTGTTCTGGCTGGCCTTCTTATTCATGACATATGGAACAAAGCAGTCTTATGTTGATCAATATAACAAAAATCAAGGAATACAACTGACACTTGAGGATATGTTCTTATTTCGGGAGAAAGGACATTTGAGAAGTTATGTTTTATTTCTTTCTAGGGTCGTTCGGGTATTTCAGAGGACAAACTAAGAGCTACCTATGTAACATCATTAATCAAATGTAATAAAAAACTCATGATAATGTTTTAGAAATCTAATATTTATCTTAAGCTTTCGTCACGGAAAACTAGAAGGATGATACACAGCAAATATTGTTATGAATTAAATATACCTTCATAATATAAATCTGGTCATATTTGGTTTTTAACTTTTTCCATTTTATTAAGCAATCACTGAAAGAAACACATTTTTGCAAAAGTTATTTGTTGTTGAAATTTGAAGCCATTAATTAAATAACATTTAATTGCACCTGTGTTTAAACAATTAACCATAAGATACAGTTTTTTATATCCTTCTTCTTTAACAAGTTGAACACAACTTTTAATCAAGAAATTCACTATTCCAAAACAACGGAGATGTTTCATAACATACAATCTGGTCAAATACGGAATATTTTTGTCACTTTGGATCATAACTGTTGCTACCACTTCAACTTGAGTATTTCATACTAGAAAAGTGTGATTGTTTTAGAAGGACCAGATAACGTTGTCATCACATCTTTACTTAAGTCGTTATAAATACACGTGTGAACTATTTCTACGATCGAATGTGAAGATTTTTGAGCTAGTGTTAGTCCAAACGAAATTCCAAACAATAGATAATACGTAATGTCAGAAGTAAACATGTTGAACAGAAGAATAGTTATCAGTATTATAATCCAAACTTTAATATTTCTGTAGATTTGATGATATTGTAATATGGACAGCGTTTTTTTTCTAGTTCTGCTAAATTCAGTGTGAATCATTTGTACGATCGAATGTGATGATTTTAAACCTACTGTTAATCCAAACGAAATTCCAGACATTAAACAATATATAATGTTAGAAATAAACATGATAAACAGAAGGACAGCTATCAGTATTATAATCCAAAGTTTGATATTTTTGGAGATTTGATGATATTGTGATATGGAGAATGTTTTTTTCTGTGTCTGCTAAATTCAGTAGTAAGAATCTTCTCACAGCTGGTTCATCATCATCAACTGTTATCGGTTCAATCGTGATGTTGGATGTAGAAAACGTATGATCATTGATGATTGAAGAAGCCATGGCAAAATGGTGGACAGTTGGAAAAGTTGTCTAATAAATATATCCTCTTTGTTACTCTTTAGAATAAAGAAAATAAAGATCACATGTAGGAAGACAAGTGATGAAACCTTAAATGTGTGTTATGAGGTTGTCTATCCTATTTGTTATCCACATACAAAAAAAGAGAAAAATCAAATTATATTATCTGTTGTATTAAATGCGAATGTTTGACCCACGGATTTTATCATTATAAGTCTCTTTGTCTACTGCTGTGACACTGGATAACTCAGGCGAACTTTTATTCCAGCCTTAGAAACATACTTGTCATCACTAGATGCACCTCCGCAGGGTTTACAATATTGTCCCGTGTCGAGAGTAAATAAAACTAAACTTAAGAGTACCAAATATTTTTATTTCTGTATTTTGGATTTTATTCAGCCGGTACCTCAGATTCTCATCGTACTGAAAACAATAACCCCTTAAATAAAAAGATAGAAGAAACTATAATAAGCGATGTTTAACTGTTAATGAAAACAGTAAAATTCAGCCAACTTGATTTTATTGTACACAATATATTAGGTTTTGAACTGCTTTGTTTTTCAAAAGTTATTTATTTAACTTCCTTTCGTATCTAGTAAATAACGTATTTCTAACAAAGTATACCCTATATTTAAATCTCGTGCAGTGTTTGTTCTTCATAGTGTTTATAGACGTCCTTGTAAAGAAAGTGGGTGTATAAGGTGATAATGTTCTCTATTAGTTTTTTAGATGAGATAAAACTTCTTTAACATAACAAATTTTCACTGATTCTCACACTTATTAAACAGTGTTTTAGTCGGAGAAGTGATCTAATAAACAGACCTTCCTTGTTCTTGTTTAAAAGAAATGAACAAATGAAATATACTTGTATAAAAATATTAAAGACTTGAATAATGAAATCTATATTTTGCGACATGTGATATGAAAATCAGATTAAAATGAAAAGTAAAAACACATAAGAAATCAGATCTAAGTCCGAAATACCCTGACCTCTTTCTGAAAGACAACATTCTTGCAAGAAAATGTCAGATTACAAAGATAACAAATTATTTCCAGGTCACAAAGGTCATATTTGTAACTGTTGGTATGGAGTATGTTACAAGGTTAAATCAATCTCTCTAACTGATAGCGCTAAGACAATGAGGCTGTCCAGTTTCGAGTTATTCCGTAACTATAAAAATACAAGATAATTTCCTTTATGAACAAGATTTGACAAATGTTATAATGGAAACAGAAAACTTAAAGAAGGAAATCACTGAAAAATAATTTCTAAGTAAAAAGAAATACACAATTTTTATAATTTGTTTGTTTCTAATTAAGTACCAAGCTGCACAATATCCAGCCTGTACTCTGTCTACCACGGGTATTGAAAGCCGGTTTCTAGCATTTCAAGACCCAAGACGTTCCGCTGTGTCGCTTCGGGGCATATAAATATTAAACTCGTTTATAAACTAAGCTTGGATTCAGTTACAGGCTTCTTTTAAATTTTGTCACAGCAACTGTATCCGTGTAACATTTTTTGTTTTAATAAATATTCTTATTTTATACATTTGTTAAAACGGTTTATCGATTCATTTCTGGTTCTCAAATATTGAACTATGAATTGTTCTCACTAATGACATCATAAAGCAACAGTTTAAACTAGCCTACGTTCTGTCTACATAAAGTGCATGTTATAGCAAATAAAATAATTAACAACAAAATGAAACATAAATATCACCTATAGAACAAAGGTGAGTTAAAGTTGATAAACCTAAGTTAGAAATAGAAGGATATTCTGGGTCTCTGACGCGATTCAACTATTTTTATTCTTTACTTATTTTCGTTTTGCACATGTGGACGAACTATCTGTTCCAAAAACATACTTAAAGTTTACAAATTATTATTGACCCTGGATTGTCTGTATATAACGTTTGTTTGTTCATTCTTAAGTGTAAAGGTACACAATGCGCTGTGTTCAGCACAAGGATCAAACAGAAAAATTTGGCGTTATAGGTCATGCAGTTTTTTCCTGAGTCCCTAGGAGAAATTTCTAAGCCTAACCATTGATATTTTAACTTGTTATTGTAAACATAATATTATCTATGCCCATTACTTTTTCATTCTAGTCTCTGTGAGACTCAGACAGATAAGACAGGTATGTGTTGAGCCTGAATGTTAAAACAAATACACAACCTAGGCAAGAAAAAATATCTCTGAGAACAAATCGGATTTATCAGTGCATTCAGAGCCGTCTCGGTAGATAATGAATAGGTTATTACTGTAGTAAGAACAGTCTTTGTGGGTAATAATTGGGTTATTATTGCAATTAGAGCTGACTTTGTGGGTTATGATTAAGCTATTACTGTAGTCAGAGATGTCTTGATGAATGATTCCTGGTCTTCATAAACATCTTGTTATACGCAGAAAGTAAGAAAAATCCCGAAAATTCCTTTCATTTTATGACATGCATCATTACACGTATCACTTATCAGTACAATAACGAATTTACTCGTTAGGAATGTAATACTAGTAACATCTTATATGCGAAGTGCCAGTAGATTCTATCAATTGTTTTTTAAAGAACGTTAACACACATAGCAGTGACAATCGTGTTAGTATGGATAACATAAGTAATGTTGCAATCAATTTAATACAGGATCTGTTCACTATGTACACAAGTAACTTAGGAACATGTCTTATCCTACTCAAGTGCTATAGTGCTCTGTGACCCCTCTGTTTGTTTAAATTTATAAACGTTAGTAGAGTTCAGTATATGAATGGAGACTTGGGGAACATGATCTCAGGTTACAAATATATAGTCACTTTGGACATGCGTTTGATTAACTGACAAGACGCTAACAATTGTAATTGTTTTCTTTTTTAGATATTTAAGAAAATTATTAGTAGATCTGAACTTGTTGTGTGATTACATATACGAAGATCTAAATACGTTGAGTGGAACTAACAGACAGCAGCATAGTTTACATTCCACGTGATGGATAGAGCTGAAACTGACAGACGATGTGTAACATTAGTATACTTTTATGTACCGACTCATTTTTTCAAAATTCAATATTTGGTGTACATATGTATATATATATATATATATATTACTTGGTGTACATATGTATAGATATATATTACTTGGTGTACATATGTGTATATATATATATATATTCGTTTTTCAATTTCTACTTTTGTATTTCTCATGTTCATTTACATAGTTATATATATTGTATATTTATTTGTTGTTGTGTTTTGCTGTATCGTTCCATATCATTGTTATACATTTTTGTATGTATTTTGAGTTTTGTTTTTCTTTTTGTACTCCTATCATAATAATAATAATAATAAATTTATTAAGCAATAAATTAGACACAAAAAATCAAATATCAATATAAAACCATCAACAAAGAGTTAACTCGTCCTGTGATGGTTAAACACATAATAAAGTAAAATCAAAACTTACAAAATCAATATAAAGTTCCCAGAATATTATCATCAGTATTTAAGATCCATTGTTTTAAGTATTTCTTTTGATTAACACGATTAATAGAAGATCTTATACTATAAGGAATAAAATTATGAATACGAGGTGCCAAATAAAGATATTGATGAAGTGTAACTGTTTTACGTGGTGAGGGTACATTAATTGGAAAAAAAGATTGAAGTCGTGTAAAATATGAAGTGACTTTAAAAGGCCTATTAAAAGAAACATGCATTGTAGATAAAGCTAAAAAATATAAATAAAGTTTATCATATGAAAGAGGGGAGTTAAATTTACTGAAATCGGTATCAAGCCTATGAGTAAAAATAAGAGAGAAAACACTTTTTGCAACTTGTGAATAGGAATTAAAAAAGTCTTATATGTGCCACCCCAAATTGAAATACAATATTGTAAGAAAGATTGAAACAGAGCATAATATACACTTAACAAAATATGATAAGGAGCACAGTGACTAAGTTCAAAAATTAGCATAGAACTATATTTTAATTTATTAACTAAAGAATTAATATGAAATTGCCAATTTAATTTTCGATCTAAAATAATTCCTAAATATTTAACAGAGGAAACTTGAGTCAATTTGGGACACTTACAATTAGGGTAAGTATAACAATCACTAGAATGATAAAAAATAGAAGGAAAAGCTGGAATGACACCATAAAGGTTAAACTGAAGAAGAAAAGATTTAGATATATTTAAGGATAAGCCATTACAGAAAAGCCAATTTTTAATTTTATTAAGATCACTAGAAATAATGGCTTCATTAATTAGATTTGGCTTACTATAAACAACAGCAATATCATCGGCATAGGCTTGGATATCTCCAAAAAACTGTTGGTAAAGAATATCATTTATATAAATGAGAAATAATAAAGGGCCCAGAACAGAACCTTGTGGTACTCCAACATTAATTGTAAGCCAATCACTATAATTATTATGGATACAAACCGATTGCTTTCTATTGTGAAAGTAAGAAAAAACCAATCAAAAACAATGCCTCTAAAACCATAATAAGATAATTTATTTAACAATATTTTATGATTAACAGAATCAAAAGCTTTGGCTAAGTCAAGAAAAACAGCATAACACAGGACCAATCTGAAAAATTCAAACAAGAACTCAAATCATTAAACTTAATCTTTTGAACATTTGAAACATGTTCTAGATCCGATAAAATGTCTATACATAAAACAATTGGAAAATGATCGGTCAAAAAACTCTCAACAATATAAGAATAACAATTTTTTAACAGTATTTCCACTAATTAAAAAATGATCAATACAAGAATTAGTAACATTGGTTATCCGTGTAGGAGAAGAAATAATAATACGAAGATTGTTCTCAGACAAAAACTTAAAATATGCATTTTTATAACAAACATCATCAAATGTCAAAACATCTATATTAAAATCACCAACAAGTATATTAATATCATATTTGTATAAATTCAATTCTAATGAAAGCTCATCAATAAATTTCAATACAGGCAATCTAGGAGATCGATAAACAACAAAGAGATTAAATTTCTTATTTTGAATCATACAAAATAAAATTAAAGCATCAGACTTAATGTACTGTACTTCTTTTATCATAGTCAGTATCTCAAATTTAACAAAAAACTGCCACTCCACTAGCCTTATTTAGACCAGAAGATGAAGAATAAAAGGAGTAACCTGGAATCGAAAAGGAAACAAATCCATCCTCAACAAACCAAGTTTCAGAAAAAGCTATTATATGAAATTTAACAACGCTTGATTGTAAAAAAACAAGAAATTGGTCAAAATTTTGAGTAAGACTTCGAATATTAACATGTATTAAATTTAAATGACCAACAGAAAAAACATTTGGTAAATCAGAAAGAGAAGACAAAGTTGGTGTAACACCAACAATATCATCAAAATCATCAGCCATTGCAGTATTTATAAATTATTAAGATCAATCAAGCAGCGTAAAACAATGGGCTGAGTAGTTTCTGATTTCCTAATAAGAATATTACCATTCGATACCCAAAGAAATTTATAGCCAAGATCTTTCTGTTTTCGTTTTGCTTGCATGAAAATATCACGATAATATGGGGAGAGATGTTCGTTAACATAAACTGGATAAGATTCATTACAGACCTTAATATCATTAGTATTAAGAGAGCGAAATTTAGTTTTCTTAAGTTTAAGCATATCAAATTTAATTTGCTTACGACAAAACTTAACAACAATCTGTCTCGAACTCTTATTTTCAGTTGTTTTCTTTCCTATACGATGAACAGTGTCAATATCTGTAGGAGCACAGTCAACCCCAAAAGTAGTCGTAATCTTCTCAACAACTTCTTGCAAATTTTCATTAGGCTTCTCTGGAATACCTCCAATCAAAACATTATAGTTATAAGAATATTGTTCCGCTTCACACATCTTCCTCCGAAAACTTGCCATCTCCTTCCACAATTCTTCATTTTCATGCTTTAATGTTTTATTTTCCTGTTTACACTCCTTAACTTCAGCTCTCAAAGTTGTGATATCCTCACTCATAGTTTCTACCTTCTCTGAATAAAATTGAAAGGAAGTCACTAATTCTTCGACCTTTACTTTAATTAAGTGAAAGTCATCAAGCCTTGACAAAATTTCAGTAACTTTTGTCTTAAGCCACTTCATATCTGCCTCCCCCATATTTAAATCAAGCTCACTATTCTCAACAAGATTCACTGTCTCCCCCTCTAACGAAATGGACACAGTCCTTCTTAATGGAGTTTCACTATTTAGGCTTAACTTTCTTTTTCTCATACAAAAATCACATTCATAACTTTTCCCAATTTCATTTAAATATTCCAAATCCTGTTCAGTTAAGTTCTTACATCTTAAATGATACCATTTTTGACACTCACCAGAGCAATGAAGGGCTTTATCACCAACTTTAATATAAACTTTACATTGAGCACAAAATCTACGTGGCATACTAGTCAGCCATTTGTAAAAATTTTCTATATAATACATAAATTATAAAGTGGGAAAGAGCTATCTTCAAAAGGTAAGTCTTACTTACCACCAGACGTAAGTACCTTATTTTCCTTATTTTTTATTTTATTTATTTACTTATTTTTCATCTTTTTGATGTTCATATTTTAACTTGGGGGAGCAGACATCTTTGTACAAGTCTACAGGCAGTGAAGGGTGATACAGATATGGGACGTTGTGGGCTTAAGCACCTACATTTCGCTTTCCTAATTTCTAATCTTCTCATGTGAGACTAGCGAATTGGAGGTTAAGACTGATAGACGATGTATCCCCACAGCAATATGGGTCCTTTTCGGCAGTCACCTACAAAACCTAGGACATATTTTATAATCCCACGTTATAGCTTGTACCATAGAATTATTTAAAAAAAATTATATACAGGTATTTTGTTTCATTTTAAAGCGTTTTGTTTATGGCTTAAAAATTATGGTTATAATATATGTATATATATATATATAAATATATGTAAACCAGATAACACGCACATCGATACTAATTTAAATATATATATTACACTCTGTTATATTCAATCAAAAGAATTTGTTTTTGTTTTACTCATAATCAGCTGCTATCACTTAATGGTAACACTGGATGTTGAAAGTGGATGATCAGTATATTATATTTTGTTAGAAGTTATTAAAGGTGTAATTAATATATCTTTGGTTTTCCTTAAATCAAAGAAAATTAAATGAACCAATTGAAAGACAAGTGAAGAAACTAAATTATTTTATTTTTTGTTACAGATTATCAAAGTTTTATCGAACTGGAAACATCACTAAATGTATTCATTAAAACATTTATAACTATTGTTAGAAGTTATATCAATATTTTAAAAACTTATTAATGTTCTCTACGTTAGAAAATGTAATAAAATGTTGATAGATAAGCCTAATATTTTATTACTTGTATTTCATCTGTCCATGTATATATATATATAATATTCATAAACCACAACATTCTGTGTATCTGTGTGTTTGTATATCCGTTATGTGTTAACTCTTAAGTCGCTGGGCCAATCGGAAAACAAGTCAATTTTACCATTTCATGATCTTATTTGGTAAGAGATGTTAGTGTAGGGTGATTGAAACATTTATTCGTCAACTTTTAAATGTTCGATTTTGTATTGGAGCACTAAGTTTGGTAAGTTGAAGAATGAGGTTAATAAAAACGTTTAAAGCTTGCCTTTTTTCCTGTGAGGTATTTGGAGGAAAGCTCATGAACTAGAACAATGATCCTTCCTTCCTTCGCCACTCTTAAGGTACAACCACTGTGGTCAATGTTGTATGAAGAACAGGGGTGACAGTTAGTATTAACTCAAAACCACAGAGTACAGATGATATTGCCTATTCTTTCTCGATAACGCTAACAATATGTCATTGCATTGTTTATTGTACGTCAATTAACTCCTTATTTTCTCTATTTTGCTCTGACTTGACTTATAGTAAATTTGAAATCAAGTTTAGAACTAAATAGGTCTACTTTCTTATCCATTTAGTTTAAAATGACGTCTCCGTCAATTCTACTTTACTTATCACAGTTAAAATAATTTGTGTTTATGGGTTGAATATGCATAGTTTGTTCACTTGTGCCCCCCGCTAGTACAGCGGTATGTCACCGGATTTACAACGCTAAAATCAGGGGTTCGATTCCTTTCGGTGGGCTGAGCAGATAACCTTTGTGGCTTTGCTAAAAGAAAACACACACACACATTGTTCACTCATAATAAAATAACAGTAAAGTGTTTCGATATTCTAACTACTAAAACATAAGCGTGGTTACTCTGTGACACCGATGGCATGCAGAGCATAATTTAGCATAGATAAGTGTCTGAGTTAAAAATGGAGTTGTTTACTTTTATAGGATACAAGCATTTAAATCATCTTATTTGATCATACAAATGATTCAGACATATCATTGTACCAACTAAATTAATTATCTTGGTATCTTGATCTTTCCAAAACAATCACATATTTCTAGTAAGAGAGATTGAAGATAAAGTGGTTGCAACAATTATGTTCCAAAGAGACAAAATTATTCCGTATTTGAACAGAGTGTACATAAAGAAAAATATACGTTGTTTTGGAATACGGCCCGGTACAGCCAAGCGCGTGCGACTCGTAATCCGAGGGTCGCGGGTTTGAATCCTGGTTGCACCAAACATGCTCGCCCTTTCAGCCGTGGGGGCGTTATAATTGTGACGGTCAATCCCACTATTCGTTGGTAAAAGAGTAGCCCAAGAGTTGGCGGTGAGTGGTGATGACTAGCTGCCTTCTCTCTAGCCTTACACTGCTAAATTAGGGACGGCTAGCACAGATAGCCCTCGAGTAGCTTTGTGCGAAATTGCAAAACAAACAAACAAAATCTTACACTAAAAAAATAAATAGACCTAAAATACTATTGGCTCACAGATGCATTAAATATGGATCGTTCGCTGTGCAGGCTCCTGCAAGGAAACAACATCGGCGAAATATTTAATGACCTTTAACTTGAACACTTACTGAGAATTAGCTCAAGTTGAATCAGAACAATAAAAGAAATAATATACTTTGGGAAGTAAATTTAAAAAACAAACAAACACATTTTGATCTCAAGTGAAATTGGATTTTAAGTAATAGGTGATAGCAAAGATGTTTTCAGTTTACTTATTACAATTAATTATTAGTTACGATGCTATCTCAAATACATATTTGCTGTTTTGCGAATATATGTTGAATTTGAAAGTAGTTTATTAAAGAAACATACCAAAAGATGGATTATATTCAAAAATCTGGTTATTTTATAAAATAGGTTGATATTAGGTTAAAAATTTTGAACTCAACTCTTGCATATTATGTTTTGTTTCCTCCTTGCCTGATATTGACACGAGAAATTTTAATAACAGTCAAAAATTTTAAGAAAATAAGTAGATAAGATGAACATACTGAACTATTTAAAATGAAAATCAAAGCTCTTAAGTACTTGGATAACGAGTGTCTGAGATTAACAATAAAATGAGAAAACCTATAATTAAAGGTTATTTGATTTTAACTGAAGACGGGCTGTAAAAAATGTATTTAATATAATATCTTGTTTTGTAATTAAAAACATTAAAAAACATAGTTTATTAAAACTCATTTATATTCCTCATATTTCAAAAACAAAACTCATTAATTTATGTTACACACTCCTGCTTCACGTATTTTTCATTTTAACTGAAATAAACAAATATTCAGTTAGAGTGCTGTATTTTATTCAATTGAAGTGTTAGATTTTGTGGGTCAACGAACACTAATGTTTCCACTTAGCATACTTTAAAGCTTAAAATATAGATTATTGTGTAACTAAGAATTAATATGAAAGATATTAAGTGAAGTGGTAGCAACAGTTATAATCCAGAGAGAAAAATATTCCGTACTTGACCAACATGTATGTAAAGAAAAATCTACATGGTTTTCGAATAGAGAATTTAGTGATTACAAAATGTCTTTAGCTTGCTAGAAAGACGGCGACGGAAATTGTCTTTTTTTCAGTTGTTAAACCAAATGCAATTAAAATTTTACTTACTTCACGGCTTCAAAGTTCGGGAACAAAAAAAAAACATTTGCAGAAACGTGTTTCTTTAAGTTCTTGTTTAATGAAATGAAAAAAAGTGTTTAGAAACACAAAATTACTGTGTTTATATACAAAAGTTTATCTGATACATATCAACTTTTAATGTCTATTATATTACTTTCGTGACAGAATAACAAAATAAATCAACAGCATTATTGTATTTTTTTTATTATATTTGATTGAATATGCTGTATAGTTAGTTATTAGTTTGTCCTCAGACATACCCCAATGACCCCCAAAATTTAAAACATAACTTCTCATCTGACCTTTTTCCTCGAGTAAAAACAATATCTTTAAGGGTCAGTTGCATTTCTTCATTTTTGCTCCATTGGTCAACATAAAACTGTTTTGTTTCAGATGTTACGAGTGAGAGGAACAGCCAAAAAATTCTTGCTTTATTTTAATAAATTTATCAATATATTTGCTAAAGACATCGATTAATTTTATAAGGAAATGATAAATCTTAAAAGTGCTTATTATTTAGTATCCACATTCAGCTACTTTCTTTACTTCTTCTGTGACCGAGATACAGATGAAAGATCTTCGGTCATCGATGTGATCACGTTGAGGCTGTGTTCTGAATTTCACACGTGATTTACATGATGGAAATGTCAGTTTATCATTAAATCTAAATGGTAACAGGGAATAACAAAATTTCCTGAAGCTATAATTTTACATTTAATAAATCTGAAATAATTATTTAAAAAAGAAAAATATTGTAGTTGTTATTGTTGGATATCCAACAGGATATTCACAATATTGTTTAGTCTATGGGTATATAGATGTGAAACCTACATACTTGATTTTCCATCCTGCTAGAAATAAAGTACCTAAGGCTATAATATACCAAGGTATATGTTCGAACATATAAAAAATTCGTTGTAAATTTTGATATGTATTAGTTTTTTCTGTAGGTCCGTCAAAATGAAACACCGAATACCTTTGCATTTGACTGATACCTTTATTTAGACTGAGAGTCGGTTGTGAATAGAGTGTTACTTAACCTGTAGAAACTAGTATCGTAGTAGTGGTAACACATACATTAGTATAACGTCAAAAGACATCAGTGACAGCAAAACTAACGAGTTAACTTTTATCGTTTAATACAAAAACTTAAACAACTTTAACTTAAAAATAAACGTGTGATATGACTTGTTCCTCTTACTGCAGTAAACATTACTAAATATAGCAAACAACAGAAGTGTAACAAGGATAATATACACTACCTTCTATGAAAGCTAATTTAATATTCATAATCCATACATATCTCAGTTGTGTTGTTTATAAATACCAGAGGTTATTACACTCTGAGAGTAATTTTATCTCCAAGATAAAAATTATCGTAATGTATTCTAAATACGGCTGAAATGTCTATTAAAGCTTCAATTAAAATAAAACAAAGTTTTAATATCCATACCAGCCAGCTTTCGAATTGATTTATTGTTCAACAGGGTTTCTCGTCATCATGAAAAGTTGTCCAAAACTCAAGATGGACGTCACTGATGTTTCTTAACGTGTCGAAATAACAATGTATATAATTTTGTGTGTAATATTGAAGCGATACATGTATGTTTTCTACATCAAAAAAAGAAATTCTAGCATAGAATTATAAAATATTTTCCTGTTGAATTATCAGATATTGTAAATATACATTTAGCTTTTTTACACTATGTAAAGTGTAAGAACATTAGTTCTGATACAAAACGTTTGTTAAAGTTAATGTATAATGGATGTACACTTTGTTTTAGTTTCAAAATATACTCTGTAATGATAGACAGTAAACCTATATGTATGTGATAGTTTAACAGTCTTTAATTACATATCTTGAAGTTAACACAATAGGGTAAGGAGTATATAAATGTCAGGCCAGGTAATTTAAATTCAAATGAATGAAAAGTTTTTTTGTAGTTTCTAAAATAAATAAACTTTGATTACTTGTCACTTATGTTTCATTTACGTTAACCAATAATCTACTCGAACAATATATCCAGAAGATATTATTACATTGAAATTACGGTCGGTATCTTAGAAGTTTTCTTAGATGTTTCAGTTAGCTTGTTAAATATGTGATTTTCTATATGTATAATAACTATTTTATATCGTGTTACGAGGAAACATGAGTTTACCATATGAAATAGAGGTTTGATACAAACTAATATTCGTGGTGGGTGATTTAACTACAAAAGACTAAGCCAGACAATTTTTATAAACTAAAAGTTTTTGTAAATAGTTTTATGGTGTATTTAGAAGTTTTCTTAACAAATGTTTTATTATATGTTGTACGTTAGATTGAGATTTTATTTATCTCTCCAAGAGACAGTATCTTAGTCTAGAATGAGAAATGAGTTTCATATAACTATGGTTTGTAACTGGTGATTTTATCATTTGGTGAAGTGTAAACTTCTCTTTATTCGTGTTACGGTAACAATTGCCAAATCCACGTGGAGAAAAATAATTATTTGATACAGTCGAAGGCAAATTACTTCACTTGTAAATAGATATTCTTTTACGATTATGATTTTTGACGAATGTTTGGTATTGTTGTGATTTTTCTGAATGACTAATAATGTGATAAAACAAGAAAATACAGCAGGTATTAGACAAGCCCAAGGTTAACCTTATCTTCAAGAGTAATACGTCAGTAACCACGTGACGACGACGTCAGAGTAGATCAGTGTCAAAGTTTTATTGTAGCGTTCTTGATGAAACAACGCTTTGAATTTTATTCTTATTTAGTGATTTTTTCACTAATAATGACATTGAACATAAAGCCACTTAATGCTCTTTACTGTGTTCACCTGAGGGAATAAAATCCCTGATTTTTGTGTTTTAAGTACAAAGATAAGTTGTGTTTAAAATTAATTCTTTACATTAATTTTTACATTTCATTTTACATATTTATTAGTTTTCTACCAACTCTCTTGATCTACCAATGGTCTAAATCTCCCGTCAGAGAAGCCAGTTTCAGCCCTGATATTCTTTATGAACTAACTTGGTATTTCACCAACAATTGTTTATTTTTTCTTATGAGAAAGACATCTTATAAGTTGAATCTTTAATTTTTTCCCTTTTTTTACATTCTTTTATAATTACAGCTTATTTGTTACATTTTGTTTAACTTACATTTATTATTTTGAAATATCTAGCTCATTACTGTAGAGAAACAGAATAAAAAGTCTTAACTGAGATATCCAAAACGTGTTGAGTATTTTACGAATTTAACTAAATTGAAAAACAAACATTGCTATTATTAAATATCTAAATATTTATTTATTTCAGTTATTGTTTTATAAAACAGTTCCATTATTTTACAGATACATTTCCATTTCAACATGCGACAACTTGTAAGGAAATTGCTCAAACAGTATACTGGTGTCACATACTTTGAATCCACTGTTCAAATAAAACTTAATCGCCCTTGAATTTAAAGAAATTGTACAAACTGTTATCTTCTTACACTTTTCGTCTTTACTCATTTCTATACATCTTTTCACCATTAACTTTCCAATTCCACGACTTCGAAGACCTTTTCTCACATACATCCTTGTCAAACGTCTCTCTCCACTCGAAACTCTTTTGAGTAACGCTGTTGCTATTATAACACCTCCGATTTTTCCTACTAGGAATGTGTGGTTATTTTCACGTGACCAGGCGAATGGATTAATTACATGCGGACTAAAATCGTTGTATTCTTCGTTGTAAAGCTTTCTTAATAGCAACAGTGACAATACTAATGCTATTATAATTCCTAAAGTAATGCCTAATATAACAGATATAATTATACTTGATATGAGCGTGTAAACTGTGGTCATGATGAATACTATAAAGATCCAGATTTTGATGTTTCTGAACATTCTACTTAACTGGACGGAAGTAAAACGTTTCTTTTGTTCCGCAAATAAAAGCTTCAAAAAGTCTCGAATACCTTCTTCATCATCAGCGGTTAAGGGCTTAATCATTAGGCTGGAAGCAAAGATTGTGTTAATAATGGTATCTGATGAAGCCATGACTCCGCTGGAGTTACATAGGTGATGTTTTTTGAAGTCCTATGTAATATTTAAAGAGACATTGTTCATGTTACAGTAAAACGTTCCAAATTAACATTACAAGTAATATATGAGCACTGTGTTTGTCATAAATTTTGTACAAGGAAATAATTAGATTAATTTCATCACGACCTCATGCTTAAACCAAACGTGTACATTACAGGTAGAAATTTATACCTTTTCAATTTCTAAAATATTCAGTCAATAGTAAAAATAACTGACTTAGATTATAAGCTCCACAACAAGAACATAGTGAGTTGGTTTTAATATCAACTTTTCCCTTGGAGTCGCTTTGATTTGGTTTAAATTGTCTTGTTCTATGCATTATAATTTAAATTTGTAGTTAACTGCAAAGCTGCACAATGATTATCCAAGTTCAATTTCTGTTGTTATAAAAAGTCTGCAGACTTATCGTTGTTACACTACTATTGATTTTGATATGTGAAACAAAGCAGTTAGTTACGTATACAGTAAAATACTACCTATAGAGACTGTAATTTATTAGTGAAAAAATGCCCTTACAGTTCGTTGTTTATTAGTAGTTTATTAGTAAAAGACTACATGTATAGTTTTTTATTTATAAGAAAAATTATACCCATAAAGTTTGTCATTTATTTGCAAAATTCTATTTATACATGTCATTGTTTATTAGTGAAATGCTATTCATGTAGTTCCTTGTTTATTAGTAAAATACTATCTGAAGAGTCTGTTATTTATTAGTGTAAGGGATTTATCGTTACACTGTATAATTTAGTGTACTATGCTCGTTTATACCTAGTTTCCTTGTTTGCACGTGACGTATATTCTTGACTGTGTACTGTGCAAATCCCGCTTGTTCCCGAGATCTAAAGAAGTTTCTTGACAGTAAAACACACTAAAACTAAAACGCACTAGAATATTGTTCAAATGTCGAGAATCTCCAGTTATTCTTACAGAATAAACTGACGCAGTGAGGGACAAAGAAGAATATTTGACAGTTAGAGTCAGTGTACTATAGACCTAGGAAGCTATAATTGTGATTAACGCTTATTAGTCGAAAACTTACAAAATTTAATCACGAAAGTTTATAGATTTCGAACAAAACCAACCGTTAGAATTTCAACTGGAGCATTAAATATAACCACAGGTAAAAGTCAGTCGTGTGAAGCAAATCAAGCGATGTGTGACGATATAAACTCAAGATATAATCAATTATATGTGGAGTTCTTTACATTCAAAGTGTCTTGGCTCTGTGCTGCTGTTACATTTTTGAAGTACATTTTATTTGCTTTCGAAAGGAATCCTCCTCTGTGAGTAAAGTGGCAGATTCACTTACATTTTAAACACTTATTTTTGATTCATTAAGTCCATGTTTTGATTGTTCATGTCTCTGTGGATGAATCAACTTTTTCTGACCCAGATGGTGCACTGTTGGAGTCTCATGTCTTGCAGTATCCAGTATTTAATCCTACATGTGAGATTGTGTGTCCTACTGCCCTGTTTCAAGTGATGAAATTGTCTTTCAACCATCTATTACGTTTCTACTCCCTTGCCTTAGGATTTAGAGCTAGTTACTACAAATAATCCTGTTGAGCTCTTAGAATTATCAGTTTTTCCTAGATTACCTAGCTCGTCATACTTTTGTTCTGGAATCTCTTCCATTGATCCCTCTCTTGTTCATTAAACCACAATTGCTTCAGAGGGTAAGGTGCTGGTGAAACATGACCTCTTAATCTCTATGACTGTTCACAAGTATGCTTTACTTCAACTGATTCATCCCATATTGTCAACACATTAATTTCATTTTGGATTCACAGTAACAAATCTCATCTTCCTGTTGCTGTACCACATCTTCAGGTTTCTTTCATAAGTACTTCAGATCAGTGTACACTTCATATTTTTCTTTCATAACGGAGCTCTCTGTTTAACTCAAAATCCACTTTCGGCATACATTTGCTAAGCAATAGCATGTTATTTGTCTTTTTATTTACATTTGGCTAATGTTTGTTTTCAATGACAAATCACAAATGTTACTGACGTAGACTATTGTAAGAAATATTTGTTTTCAATAGTAACTAAGTGTAATATCTAACCTAAACTGCACCTTTTGGTTTTAATTTTTTGAAACATTGAAATTTTCGTAGAATTCATCTTTTGTTATTATATGAATAGATCACAGTATTTCTTGTCTCGTTGACTTGTGTTATTTTGTACGTGAACTGGCACAGATTCTTTCATGTGCAGCTGCTTATACTGAGAGAAGTTTCATCAACTATGTTTCTCACATTGTGTTTCATTTTTTACTTGTCAGGATTTTGTACTTATTTAGTCTTTACCATGGAGTATGAAGGTCTGATGTTTCTTTATTATGTGGCAGTACTGTGTTGGATGAGTTAATATGTCTCAGCCATGAGCGGTGTTCTACTTCACTTTTGACTCTTAGATATTAAAAAAATGAATGAGGTAGCTTTGACATTTGACCTGAGAATCCGTTTATTGGTTCATGACTTCTACCTATCTTGGCCTGACATAGAATCTTTGTTAAGTGCAATATACGATTCACGTGTTCGAATCACAGTCACTGAAAACAATAGCTCTTTCATCCGTGGGGAGTTCTGATGTGATGATCAATCAAAATATTCGTCAGTTAAAGAGTAGACATAAAGTTGAGAGTGAGTTGTGTTGACCAGTTGTCTTTCTTCCTTCTGGTCTGTCATTGGTAATTTAAAGAAACCAGCAACATTGTGACTTTGGAAAGGACATGTTATTTAAATTCAGTATACTAATGTTTTGTGGTTATGGCTGTGTTCATGTTTCATTTATTAGTTTTATCCATTGTTTAGTTTATAGATGAATATTTAGGTGCATTAAAACGCTAACCCACCTTCTAGCCAATTTGCACATAAAATTTGTTGTAATATAAAATGCCCAATTTCAGTAAATGGAATAAAATGAAAGAAATAACAAACTATGAAACATGAGATTTAAAGTTTCTACTGTTTATCGATATGAAATAATGATTATAATCTATACTGTCTTTAAAGAGTAAAAACGGATTAAAACTGATATATTCGTGTGAGGAAACATTTTGTACTAACTTCAAAGTTAGAACAGATGTTTAAACATGACATTCAAGATATTTAAAACTCCACTAAAAATTAACGAATATCCAGAACATTTCGAGTTAAAAATCAATAAAATAATTTTCTCCGAACGAAAATATGTGAACATAATTATAAATAATAACAGAGTGAAAGGTATGAAAATTATTCCATAATGTTTCAATAGATGTGATCCTGCTAAAAATATACGTTAACATAAACAGTGCTTGGTGACTGATAATCACGTTAAGATAGGAACATTTTCAACTTGAAATTTATCATTTAGTAGAGAACTGGTACATTCAACCTGATCGGCTGCCTATAAAACCTGGACTAAACTGCAAGTATTGGGAATAAACATATGTAATATTAAACTATTGATCAAGAGAAAGACAGTTCAGTAACAATATCCTCTGCCATAAGAGAATTGTCTTGCTCCTGGTAACAATATTATCTCTATTTTCACCCACCTATACCTCAAACAAAACAATGAATAAACTTCGTAACTCTCACTTCGCAGATCGGTAAGTTAATCTCTGATTTATACTTTAAATACATCACAATAAATTCTATTCTATGTTTTACTAAGTCATGTTTCAAAAATGAACCTTTTCTAATCATCAATTTCACGTTTTTATAAAGTAAACTGAAAGACATGACGACAGAAATAATCGTATGTAATAAAGAGAAATCGTTTTTTTATATTAATATTTGTATTTAAATAAACATTTATTTTTAATAATAAATAAACCATAAAACTTCGGTAATAAGAATCTAATTAAAATCAACCTTTATTTCCACAAAAGTTAAACACAGATTGGGTTAGTATTAAAAAAATAAATATAACAATACTCAACGCAAGAAATGTTCTAAATTTTAGAGTAAGTAATAAATATTAAGCACACAACTGAAATCTAAATACCTAAAATTATTACAATATCTCAGAGATATTGTTAAAATAATAGGCTATTAAGTTAATTAATGGTCTACGGTACATATCATTACTCCAAACTTACGTCCACGTAAAATATCTGATGACTTCATTCATTCTCAATAATAAATACCGAGGTAACAACCTTGTAATGTTCAATTAGATTTAACTTCAAATATTCCAAGTGAAGTACACAATCAACCTCACATATATTTGTTTTTTAATAAGGACTGATTTATTTAGACTATCATTACAAACCAAATAATAATCTAATAACATTTGTTTGGTGTTGAAATGTATGTTTATTGCACGATCTATTGAAAGCTACCTTAAACTACGTCGTACACATAAGTAATGTAAACATATACAACCAACATCTGCACTCTTAGTTCTATCCTGACTTTAACATTCTAGCTGATTACTGACTTAAGTTTCTTCTTGCATAAGTGAGAATGTAAATCACCTGCTAACACCGACTAATAAAGATCATCAAAAGGTTTTAGAAATCAAACTGGATCAGTGATGTTTTTACTAAATATTCAATATCTTATCACTATGTATAGTTGAATCTGTGACAAAACAAGTCAGTAACTAATTATTTCGACAAAATACAAAACAGTAAGACTTCCAAATCGTGTTGTGTTCAGATCTTACTTCATTGTTAAGAGAAATGTCTCTGAGACAGCGGTAAGTCTACATGTTTAAAACGTTATAAACAGGGGCTCGATAACCCTCTGTGGACACAGCAGATAACCAGAGGTGGATTTTGTAATAGAACACACATAAACACACACAGTTTCAAAATACTTCTACTGATTCTCTGGTGTTACGGTGGTGGAAGAAGTTTGATTCATTGATGGTTTTGTTCAGTCAGAATTAATTTTGTGGTTAATTTAGTGAACATGTAAGGATAGATACAATGTATAAGATTTGTTCCAACAATATCCACTTCATGATTCTTTAGTCTAACTGAAAGAGATCCTTTGGTTTTATCAGTACAAACATGGTCACATGTCAAGGGTCCGAGGATTTCTTTGGGACAGGCAAGAAGAATGAAAATCATTAAGGAGCAAGTCAGCATGAGGCAATAAGATTTGGACAGTGGAATTAACTGATTTTATCTTACCCATTACTTGAGAATGAAGATAAAATAGGCAGGTTCAGAGAAACAAGTTTTTTTCCAAGAAAGACTCCCAGTACCCACTGCTACAGAAGATGGACTTAGAACTTTAAACCAGTAAAGTATCAAAAATGTGCAATGTTGACCCTAAGGCACGGAACATTATTTGAAAGGTTATTTATTACCTTATAATCTAACTTAAGTTTATTGAGTCTTATAACATCATCTATTTATTTTATTGGATATCCATAAACAGAAGAAAATATTTTATATGTTCAGAATAATATTGGTCAAAAAGGGTCAATACCCATTGACTAACTGGAAAACAACAACAATTTCCAAATAAATTAAGTTCTGGTCTTAATTCACTGTTAATTAGGTTTTCTCTAAAGTGCTTAACAATCTCATATAAATGTATACATTAAAATTGAGGACTTGAAATACTTTAACTATTTTTGAATTAAGGTAGGTATGTAAAAAACATAACACATGTTCATTTATTAGCAGATGAAGAGAGATGTTGAAAGTTAAATTAGGAAATCGGATAAAATTGTCAGCCTGTGTATTTGGTATTTTTAAATTGAGGTAGGTATGTAAAAACATGACATATGTGCTGGATACCGTATAAAGATATGAACTTTCATTACATTTTTAAATTAATTAAATTTAACATCGACACTGTTATAAAACCATGCTATAACGAAATAAAGTTCAGGCAATCCTTAGTACAATTAATTGGGTGTAACTCAACACTGTTTACAACGTATCATCAGCCAGTTTTAACAAAACAATTGTTAACAACCACTCAGTGGACATCATTTATGAAAAATTTTAAAATGTCATTATTCGACTTAAAATTAAATCATTAAAAGAAAAGTTATATTCAACCTTATTCGTGACGAATTATTATTTTGTGTAATATTTAAAATATTAACATTTTATTTTCTGTGTAATATCTATGATTATACTCTCTTATTATAGTTATTAAATTTAATTAATTATTGGACCTTATATATTTATAAGCAACAGTTGCAAAGACCGGAGTTTGGTGTATCAGAGTATATAAAAGTTTAAATCTTTACTGTTTATTATATATTTCTCATTGTTATTGTTTGTCAATTTCTACATATTTAATAACTTTAACACCAGACGTAAGTTGTTGTTTGGATTTCTGAATATACAACTGCCACATATAATTAAATTATATTATTCAGTACACTGTTGTCCAATAATGGTGGAGACACTGATCACGTGTAGAAATGTTCGAAAGACAATTTTTTACTTGCTCAACTTAGATAATAACAAGTTAGATTTTATGATGTTGTACCATTATTAAGCGTTTAGTTTGAATAACAAAAGTAACGAAGTGCGTAACCGTTATCCAACTGAACATATGTAATAGTTCACTCTCTGAGAAGTATAGATGTATATTTATGATTTTATGATAATACCCTCATAGTTTGAAATATGAAATAAATAAACTGTACATTCGAAATAGAAACCAATTCTGATATAACTTTAGTAAAATATAATTTAGTATGATTTTAGGCATCACTTTGAAATGAATAGTTGGAGCACAAATTAGCCAGAGAGTTTCTCAAAATTTATATATTTCTTTTGATGATGAATTGTCTTTTCCTAATAATAGATGGCACTAACATTAAATTATCAAATCCACACATGTTCTCGAAAGTTTTAAACACATAAAATGTATTCACTCTCACAGATTTGATTCCTATCGAGAGACAGAAATGATCACAATGAAAGTGAATCAATGAGCTTGATTCTCATACTTTATACATCAAATAATAAACTCATACCTTAGTGTAAGATGTATTATCTGGAAAAATAATAAAAACATATTTCATCAAAATACTTAGAAATGATAACTTGAACTACTGTGTGTTTTCCTCGTGACCGAACATAATTGTTGTTTTATCAGGAAAAAACTAAGATACTCTTTTCTCAAGACGAAACAACAATGTTGAATTATCAAAAGAAAACTGCAATGTTGTTTTTCTTTACAACAGTAATGGTGTTGTTCTATAATAAGACACTTATTTATACTGGAAATTTATTATCAAGGTAAATATTATTTAAACAAATAATTATAATTAAGGTTTTAAATCATAAGATCTCTTTCGTGTATGTCTTTGATCTTTTACAATAATAATATAGATGAAACACTGATATAATCAAATACCTCTCCCCGTGGTTAAATGCGCTCGATTCGTAATGTGAGGGTCAAGAATTCGAATCCCAGTCCCACCAAACTTTCTCGCCCTTTTAGCCGTTGGGACGATATAATATGACGGTAAATCCCACTATTCAAATGGTAAAGGAGTTGACTTAAAGTTGGTGGTGAGTGGTGATGACTTGCTTTTCGCCCGAGCCTCACACTGCTAAATTAGGGACGGCTAGTGCAGATAGACCTCGTGTAGCTTTGCGCAAAATTCAAAAACAAACAAACAAACTATACCTCCGAGAAAACATTGCCTAACATGCCTTAGAAAGATAGAGTCAGCCAATGATGTCACATCTTTGGAATCAAGAAACTTTAAGATAAAAAACAGTTTCACATACAACAGTACCATCATATATTATAAATACTACCAATTCTTAACCAGATATGAAAACATCACTACAGTTACAAAACACAAAACAAAACGTGAACTTACACCTTGTGTTTCGACACATTATATAAACAATAATCAATATCCTGATGGACTGTCTGTAGAATTATGTTGTTCTGAGTGGAATGTTATAAGAACTTATTCAATAAGTGTCTTTACGTTTTTCTTCCACAAGGATGTCTTTCCCCTAACACATCTAGATGAGTGGCTGTTAATCTATAAAGAAACCAGCAACTCAAAATCTCTGTCTGCTTATTGACCAATATTATTTTCCAAACGTAGAGTATAAAATTGTTGCCAAAGTTATTAGTTTTCGTTTAGTCACTGTGTTAGTTGGTCTTGTCCACTTTTTACACTAATATGTTTGTAGGGTTTTGTAGTATTGTCAATACAATTAAAAATTACATCAAGATATTTCTACTAATTGCTGTCACCCTGATTGTTGTCACCAATGGTAAACAAATACAGTAAGCAAAGATATAGTTGGAAGGTGTAGGTGATGAAAATATTCCTTTAACATCGGTTCAGTGTTCATGAATCCTTGTACCGTTCTATAGAAAATACTCCAGCATCACCACTGTAACCACAATACTCACCATGTTTTATAACAAGAATCATAAAGGTGGCTTGACGTCAAACAATACTTGGAAATTTGCTTATCTCTCAACAGAAAGAGATGACATGGAATTATTTGTCAAACTTTTAATTCAAACACGAAGAAAGTAACAAACTTTTAAACATCCACATGAACTTTATGTGATTATTTGATATTGCAAACAATCATTGTTGCAATATTTTCTCATAATTCGTGAAAGACAAGTATTTTAATCACTGAATTTTTATAACTGCCTTAGACCATTAGTTTATTTGTGTTTATGAGTGTTTAATTTATCATAGTGGTTTTATTTTAGATGTTTTTTTTTTACTCCCGGGAAGGCAGATAGTCAATACAACTCCTAGTTAGCTTTTCGATTACTTTCAACTAATAATGGTATTAGCCGTCCCATTATAACGCCCCTACAGATGAAAGAACAAGTATTTAAATATACTGTTATCTTTATGTCAGTTTGTTTATTTTGATCAATGTAATAATTCCCACATATCAATTCATATAATTTTTTTTCATGTTTAGTTGACCCACGTGGCTCCAAAGTAAGTTTGAGGATATATAACACTAACAAATGGGCTTCATCACTCCTTAATGATTGTGTAGTTTTGTGCTTAAGTAACATTTTATACTATAATTTATTTATTATATCATCAGGCCACTTTTCGTGTATTAATATTATTATCATTACAGTCTTCTGTATCAGATGACCAAACATCTCAACAATAACCTTCCACAGAAGCTTCTTTTGTAAAAGATTCCGACGTCAGGTTGACATATTGAAATCACACCACTCCTCCAGACAGTGTTTTTCATTTAAATTTCTGGTGGTTTTCTGTAAGATATATATATATATTCCTTTTCACATCCATCTCCTATTCGTGTCTTAGGTCTTCCTGGGGTAACATAAGTTCTATAAACTTGGCCAATACAACTCCAATGGTACCAGTAGTACTTGAATTTTTCATCAGCCAGAATGGAAGAAAACGCTTTTCACCTAGATGTTACCATTTTTTGCTTCCGAAATCCATATAACAGTCATCAAGAGAAAGATAATTATAAAACTCAGGAAACACGGTTTCATTAATGAAGGCATCATAAGGTAAAACGTAGTCGTAATAAATGGTGTAGTTGTGGAACATACAATTGTCTTGTTATCCTCAATTCTGTTGTTATGTACTTTCACCAAGCACCGATAGCTTCTAATATCAACTATATGAAAGATAATTGTGAACAGTTCTCTGTAAATATTGGTTCGAGCTTCTCATGACTTTTATAAAAATCATTTTTAGATACTCTAATATTTTTATAAAGTCAATACGTTTTCAAGTACAGTTTATTAGCGTTCCATTTCTTCTTCAGTCTGACACAGATCTTGCATGTCAGTGTTTTGTTTTAATTTTGGCCCGCCATGGCCTAGCGCGTAAGGCGTGCGACTCGTAATCCGAGGGTCGCGGGTTCGCGCCCGCGTCGTGCTAAACATGCTCGCCCTCCTCGCCATGGGGGTGTATAATGTGACGGTCAATCCAACTATTCGTTGGTAAAAGAGTAGCCCAAGAGTTGGCGGTGGGTGGTGATGACTAGCTGCCTTCCCTCTAGTCTTACACTGCTAAATTAGGGACGGCTAGCACAGATAGCCCTCGAGTAGCTTTGTGCAAAATTCCCAAAACAAAAAAAAGTTTCAATTTCTGTCAAATTTCTAATTCTCTCCAATGTTGAAACTACATCTGATGACTTATGCAGTATCATTTATTGTCTACAAAATAATAGGGATAATTCCTTCTAGTCCTTTTAAACTCCTTCAGTACGGTGTAAAGTTAGCTGTTTCATAAGTTTCCACACACACGGACAATGAGTTACGTGTCGTTAAATATAGAATTATCTCTTTTGGCATTTCTTATCCATTGTCAAGCCATCATAAGTAATGAATTCTTGTGAACTTTGTTCTCTTGTTGTGTTTGGAAAGCTATAATTCCTGTAAACATATTTGACCTGTTTTGATAAAAAACTACCGCACCCAATGAAATATTGTTTTACAATTTAGCCTTCCCTCCATGTATACACGCTTACTGTAAGTTTTTTCAACTTAGCTTCGTCTTTTGTCCATTCATCGCTCTTATGATAGGGTACTACTGACAGGGTAAGTATCTGATCTGAAATTACAAGTTACTGGAAGGTTGATTTTTACGTTGCCTTATTTATTATAATTGCTTCGGATATACAACATGATATTTTGGAAACATATAACATGTTACGCTGGATACAATCATTGAAAGAAATTAAATAATGATAAACATAAATAAACTGAGTGACTAAGGCTGTTACAAAAATGTATTTATCTATATAAAGCTGTAATACTATCAACATAAATATAAGTAAAGCCGGCTCGGGATGGCCACGTGGTTATGGTACTCGAATCATAATCTGAGGGTAACGTTTTCGAATCCCTATCACATACAACATGCTCGCCTTTTCAGTTTTATGGAATTATTTATGTGACCGTCAATCTCCCTATTTTTGGTAAAAAAGTAGCCCAAGAGTTAGTTGAGGGTGGTGATGACTGGCTCCCTTCCCTCTTGTCTTACACTGCAAAACTGGGGAAGGCAAGTGCAGATAGCCCTCGTGTAGCTTTGCGCGAAATTCAAAAACCAAACAAACAACACAAGAAGATAGATTCGTTGTTTGTAATATCTTGTTCTATAGTTTACCAAATCAGATTTGTTGTAGGATTTAATTTTAGAGGTAAAATAAAATATGGTATGAATTAATAATGATTTGGTTTTTTAGTAAATTGGTGGCAGTTTTTGAATATGGATTAATGTACTCCTTACAGAACATTAACATTTCGCAGTACCCTACTCTTAAATACAAATATTTTTCAGTATCCCCCTTACTTGACCATAAATTATAATAACATGATATGAAATGCATTTTTATGTCACTTTTATTACAAACTATTTATTATTACATTTTTATTCATGGTTACATCAATTTTATTGTTTGTTTGCCAGAGAACGTTTTGTGTGCAGTATAGGATTATATCAGAATTACATATATATTATTATTGTAACAGTTCAAACACTCTCACGACAGATACGTTGTGGTGTAAAACATTAATTATAATTATTTATTTAAATAAAATTTTCCACGGTAATTCATTTTCAGTTCAACAAATTTGTATAACTATAGAACAACACCATTACTGCTGTACTGGAAAAACAAAATTCCAATATTTTCCTCAAGATATAACATTGTATTTTTGTTTTTGAGGAAAGAATACTTTTGCCCTATCAATAGAAAACAACATTATAGTTCTGTCGCAAAGAAAAGAAACAATAATTCAAGTTGTGATGTTTAAGTATTTTGACGAAATATGTTCTCACTGTTTTTCCAGATAATATATCTTACACTAAGGTGGGCGTTTATCATCTATAATTTTGAGAACATGAGTGCATTGGTAATACAATATGGTAGTTTTACCTGTTAGTGGAAATAGATAATACATGATGAAAAGAAATATTTAAGTTTCAGAAATCAACTCGCCAGTTTGTGTTTCTTCTGCACTGTCAAAGTTATACCTAAATACCAAACAGAAATAACTTCTTAAACGACATATAAAAATGTAGTTATATATCAAACATATATATTTTGTTTTTATATCAAACCATCTGAGTATTGGCATTAAATCATCTTTTGAATTTTTAAATATATAATATATATGTATATTTGTCAACGAGTGAACTATTACAGACGGTCAGATCTATAAAAGTTTCATACTTTGTTCCTTCTGTTATTCAAAATAATGTTACTACATCATAAAAACTAACTTGTTTTTTCCAAGCGATATTTTGAGAAATTAAATTTTTATTTTTTTTACAATATAAGAAATATACAGACCTCAAATCGGATTGGCTATAAATATCGAACATTCGCATTATTTTCACATGCAAGAAAATAACAGCGGCGACATCTTAAATAACCTTCAGGTTTATTTACCTTGATCATATTTTAAACGAAATATACGTTTACAATCCTCTGAAAAGTTCTTATTAACAATTAGTTCAAGTTGCATATAAACCTCCAATGAAACCATTCACTTTATCCGGAACTTTAACCCAACCTTTAAGTTAAAATACCATTTTTCAATAGATGTACAGTATCTCGAAATGAAAATTATCTGTTTGCTCTGACATCAGTTAAATAACTACTCCAACAACAGGATCAACCAGTGGAAACTATAATATGATTTCTACTTGAAATATAACACTGTTTTGGATTAATCCATTGTTTACAAATATCCTACACCTCTTGAGAATTCAGTGTTGAATAATGCCACAGTGATAAACATCTTCTTTTGCTCGTCTTTAATTGTTATAACGCTATGTTTGTTTTTTTTAGAATTTTGCGCAAAGCTACTCAAGAGCTATCTGCGCTAGCCGTCCCTAATTTAGAAGTGAAAGACAAGATGGAAGACAGCTAGTCATTACCACCCACCGCCAATTCTTGGGCTACTCTTTTACTAACGAATAGTGGGATTGACCGTCACAATATAACGCCCCCACGGCTGAAAGGACGAGCATGTTTGGTGCGACCAGGATTCAAACCCGCGACCCTCGTATTACGAGTCGAACGCTATAACACGCTTGGCCGTTCCAGGTCCTAAGGCTATTGTGCAAGCTCTAATGTCGTTTTGAAAAAAAAATTGGAGAAATGTCAAATTTATATATTTATGTACACATGATATATTGAGCAAAAATATCTTGTATTTCAATAAAAAGTCGTGTTAATATGGGTAGAAATACTAGTAAAATACAGTTATATAATCACAAATTTTGGATATTGAAAGTGAGTTGCTAAATTGTACTTTTACAAAATTGTTACGTAATACATAGAAGATATTATTCCTTTCATGAACAGCTACAAGAAATTACCTAAACATCATCAGAGTAAAACAGAACTTATTTAGGTTATACAAAATATAAATGCGAAACTTGTTGCTTTAAACTAGTAAACTTCATGTGATAAAGGACAGTACTCGTCTAAGTTCCTCACTAACTCTTCAATACAAAGTATTAATATTGTAATTGTGAGTTTTTCATTGAAGCACTGAGCAAGGTTTGTTGACAATAATTAAGGCTAGAACCACATATATCCATACCTAAAAGTTATTTCAATTTATGCTTCATATTTCATACCTCTATCATAACCATTTTGTTTATCTTAATTTGTATTTTAAATAAATCATTCATATTAATTTTTACATCTCAGTTGACATTTTTTTCCGACTTTCTAATTTAAATTTCTACCAACTCTGTTTGTCTACTAATGATCTAAATCTGACGTCAGAGAAATCAGTATAAACTTCTTAAATTAATAATGCTTTTATTTTCTCATAAAAAATGCTTAAGTTGAAAATGTAAAAACAATGTTTTTGGATTATTTCCACATTTGGTCAGTTTCTCCATTTTTATGTGGCAACAATGTACTGAATAATATAAATTTACTTATCCGAGGGGATTGTATAATAAAAAACCTAATATTAACTAACATCTGGCGTTAAAGATTTTAACTATGTAGAAATATGTAGAAACTGACTAAGATACACTACGAGAAACAGAAAATAAACAGTTAAGATTTAAGCTCTTATGTGCACGGATACACCAAACCTCGATCTTGGTAACTGTTGCTTAAAAATATTTAAGGTGCAATAAACACTTATATGGTAAAGACCAAGTTAAGGGAACAAAAAAGATACAAGAAAAAACCTGTGTATGTGACAGAGCATCTAAATAGTGAAAAATGTAATTCATAGGGTGCGATACTTTTTCATTGTAACAAATCAAGTATGTCTGAAGAAGTCATATTTTTCCAAAAACCAAAAAGATAAGAATATTCACAAGAACTTATTACGTATGATAAATTGACAACTGATAAGAAATATAACATTATGTAGTTTAATTAGTTTACACACTACATTATGAGAGATGTAGAGAGAGATTCATACTTCTAAACAATATAACAATAAAATACGAACGTGTATTTTTTATTTTTAGTGACAAAGATCTCCAACATCTGTACAACATAATGTGCACAAGTTATAATGTTATGAGACAACGAAAAATTTTCACTTTACCAAATAATCCCAAGAAGCTTTTTTGGAGCCAGTTGGGTTATTACTGTAATGAGGGTTGTCTTGATGGGTTATTACTGTAATGAGAGTTGTCTTGATGGGTTATTACTGTAATGATGGTTGTCTTGATGGGTTATTACTGTAATGAGAGTTGTCTTGATGGGTTATTACTGTAATTAGAATTGTCTTGGTGGGTTATTACTTTTATGAAGTATCAAATGAACTTCATTTGTAATTATTTGGTGATTATTCCTGATTTTTATAAACATCTTCTAACATGCAGAAAACAAAATAAAAGAATCCTGAGATAACTCTAAAGTAAATATTCTGCAGAAGAAGAGATTCATATTCGATCTATTCATTAGAATGACATACATTATTACACTTACTACATATCAGTAAAACCATAAACCTACTCGTCCGGAATAGAAAACAAATAGCGTTTAATAAATACGAAGGGCAAACTCTATAATTCACTTTTAATAACTCAAACGGTTAGCTATTTAAACCTCCCAGTAGTTTCTTCCAAGATGTTGTTTTATAGAAAGCATTATGACATACAGTAGTGGTAACCCTGTGAGTATACATATCATTATTAGTGATACTCTTAACTTAATACAGGCCAGTTCTCTATGTACCTAAGATACGTGATAAAATGTTACTTTGTGTGAACGATAACGTTATTTAAAAGTAAATATGACAAGAATGTCTTACCTTGATCAAGTCCTATAGTATTCTGTGACTTCTCTGCAGGTACAGAGAAGTACTTTATGTAGTTGTTTGTCTTAAAGTCATAAACAAGCTGTAGAGTACAGGTATGTAGTACATGTATAGCGAGCTAAGGAAAGGAAACTTGAAGAACCTGTTCTCCGTTTAAAAATATAGAGTCAGTTTGGGCATGTTTTGATGAACTATCATCACACTTACAATCGAAATTGTTTTATTGTATTTATTTAAGGAACTTAGGAGTCGATCTAAACTTCTGTGATTACATACAGGAAGAAGTAAATACGACATGCTTTTAATCGCATCTGTATACAAAATATTCTGTATGCATAAATATGTGATTTACATAATTTATATTGTTTGTTTATTTGTTTTGAAATACGCGCAAAGCTACACGAGGACTAGTTGCGATAGCCGTCCCTAATTTAACAGTAAGACCGGAGGGAAGGCAGCTAGTTATTAACACAAACCACTAACTTTTAGACTACTCTTTTACCAACGAATAGTGGAATTAACCGTACATAATAACGCCCCCACGACTTCAATGGCGAGCATGGTTGGTATGACGGAGATTCGAACCCGCGACATTTAGATTAAGAGTAGAGTACCTTAATCACCTGATCATGCGGGGAATCCACGAGATGGATGTTGTAAATTTTACACACGTGATACTGGCAGATGCTATAAAACACTTGTGTTCATTAAGTTTCACCTCGACGCATGTCACGAAATAATACAACTGATTATCAATACTTTTGTAACGTGTACTTTGCCAAATTCACTTATTACATTACTTCTAGTACTTGGACATGAACAGACATATACTTGGAGGCCATATACCTAGTAAGTTGTATCTTGAAACACGTATTTTATCATGATATTCTCAGTCTAAAAATCTAACCAGAACTTGTGTCTATTGATTTACTCCGTTAAAATAACAATTTGAGAGAGACAATTAAACCATCATTAACTTCATAAAGACAATATCACTTTAAAATATATCAAAATTCCCACCATAGCTAAGAAAAAATACGTCTGAGGGTTTGTTAGTTTTATGACAAAATAGTGATTTGGCATTTTAGTTAATGGGTCACAGCTTTTCAGAAGGAATAACGCAATGCTTCCCAAAATGAAATCATTCCGCGAGACCCCACCCCTAAATATAAATATTTTTCAAAAATATATCTCCATATCTCACCTCAGACTTACAACATTAATATAAAATACATTTTCCTCATTTCACTTTAATTATATACTATTTATCATTACATTTTTTACTTATGGTTATGTTAATTTTATAACAATTCGAAAAAGCAACACCCTTGGATGTACTCACCTTCGTAACTCATATCACTTTGCCTAACCCTGAACTTGTTCTTAGTTTTAATAACAAAAACATGTTAAGCAGCTGATTTGCTTTTAGAAAACAGCATCAAATACTGAAACCTTTTACCTTTACATTAGAACTGGAGAAATGGCGTCTGTTTTGTTTGAGCACGTTACTCGAGTTAGTGATATTGTGGAAAGTGGAAAAAACGTTGATTTTGGCTTCAAAATAATATTAAACAAAGTAAAAAATAAATATAATCAAACTAACATTGTATGTTAGGCAAATATAATGAATGTTTTAAAGAATAAAGTCGTTCATTAGTGTGACGTTTTTTCACTCATTTCTGCTACGTTGGTATCAACCAGTTTGCCAACACCTTTCCCCGAAGCAAACTTCTATGTAATTTTGACGTGAAACCACTTTCACCATACTTGTAACAAAGCATGATCAGTATTTGGGTTGTAGTGGTGATGCTGGAATGGTTTCTATAGAACCATACAAGAACCTTAAAAAAGTGGACCGATATTTGCATAATCCACATTTTCCAACTTCATTTCCGGTTACTGTATGTACATAGCATTCTTAGTCACAAGCCAGTGTCAGAGCAATTAATAGGTATAATTTGATAAAGTTTTTTAAATTTTATTTTCAAAACTACTCAAACTTACAAATATATTTGTGAATAAGTTTTGTTAATACAGTGCCCAAACGAAAACTAATAACTTTGACAACAATTTTGTAATCAATATTGGTCAAAAATATTAGTTGATAAGTGGAAAGAATATATGAGTTGCTGGTGTCTTTAAAGATAAAGAACCACCTGTTTAAATGTAACAAGGGAAATATATCCTTATGGAAGGAAAATGTAAAGACACTCAAGAAATAAGGACTTCAGACATTCAACTTGGAACAAGTCCACAGATAGTCCATAAGTAACAGAAAATCTCCCTTTTGGGAGGAAACGCAGTGCTCACTCACATTTGTCAACAGTGAAAGGTTCAATGAGCTGAGAGGAGAAAGCTACATCCAGAGGGTGGATGAGCTGTGCAACTTCGTCCCACATAGGAGTCTGAACGACAAACAGAGCAAATAGAGCTTGAACAAGGAAATGACTCACAAAGAGTATCTAAAACATATCACAATAGTATTATCTAGTAGCTGGAGTCAATAAGTGAGGTGGGACTTCATTGATGTTTGAATACTGTTCCCCTGCACCCTATAAAGGGGTACCATTTAAGAGTGAATTACTGCCAAAAAAATAACGTGACACAAACATTGTCAATCTCATACTCAAGGCATTCAATTTTCCTAAGGCTAGTACTGTTTTCACTGTTGCAATGTTTCTTGTTTGGCAGGTACTAGATGATGTAACTTACGAGATTTAAGCTAAGCCTGTCTACAGAGATAGCATGGACGTTCTTTCTTGAGGCTGATCCTACATTGGCCATCGACAACAGCACTGTTGTTAAGATTCTTGAAAAGTAAAAATACATCTTCACTAAGAGATGGAAGAGCGAGCAAAGAAATATCTTGCCTCCATACCACAGGGTCACGAGGGTTAACAAGAAAATAGCTCAAACATATAAGAAAAGCTGAGTAATCAGAGATATATTTCAATAAATTACCTGCTGGGAAAACATGAAACTGTTTAGGATAACAATCCTCTAGACAAATGGAACCTATCCAGACAAAACGAGACACTTTATCACGAGAAAAACAGAGCCATGCAAGTGACATCAACATAATGGAAGTCACAGCTAATCAACAAATCGAAAAAGGGCACTTAACCCTTTACTTATACTGTTCAGCATAGAGGGCGCAGTTAAAGTCTCCCCCAATGTCATATCATTTGTTGTCACTAAATAAGTTGACAAGGCACCAGAAACACTGTTTATATCGCTGGCCTAGAGATATCAATATGTACTGTGCGACCATGAATAACACCATTCTTTAAAACTGCTTCTCCCTCAGGATCACTCTGAGACGTAAGAAATTTGTTGTGGAAATTTGAGAGAAAAGCGATGACAAACATACTCTCATGAAATCCCTAAAGGATCAATAGAAATTGAAATCAAGTTATACATCGAAAGTGTAAACGGGTCAAAAACAACGTGTTTCCTGAAAAAACAGCACATTAGATTAAAATACAGAAAAAAGTGACCTCAGAAAGTATTGTTTTGCAAAATTATGTAAATATCGCATATTTAAAGCTACAAAGGCTTGTCTCAAGTAAAAAGTGAAATTAGATATTAAGACCTTCAACTTTCTGATTTCTAAAATCAACTTCACTTAAAGGAAACAATGAAGATAAGTCCACCTACTGACCCAAAACCTGGGAACGGGAATGCATGATGGTAACATCCACGGATTAGTCGTTTAGGGATGATGCACATATAATTCAGAAGACCCTTGATAGATGATAATTATTAAAAGATAAACCTGTTATTTTATCCTACGGGAAATTTCATGTGGTTAAGGAACACCTCCTGAAAATTAACAAACAAACAGTAAATAACATATGCTGACAAATGTTTAAAATAAATAAAACCTTCATGACTTGTAAATAATAATTCTCATCTATTACAGCACAGATCGAGAGAATATATCGTGTCCAATTACTTTTGTTTTAGGAACATAAACCCAATTAATTATATTCTATTTATATCAGCCTTTTTATTCATTATTAATTTTTAAATTTATTTTTAAAAACACGCTAAATAGCAAGTTTAGAGAGCAATGAAATTTCAGTTTGTTCTAAATTAATTCGTGAGTTTAACAAAGTACATATTATAGGAAGGTGATGAATAGAGACAAATGTTATACATGTATCTAACTTACAAATAACCGGATAGAGAATTAGTAGCAAGATCGTGTTTTACTGAATATTAAATTGCATTTGTTCAATGTAGAAAAATAAAGGAACAGTTTCTTTGTGTTTAACTGTTGTTTGACATACAGATCTATTTCTAATTAAGAATATTTTATTTTTATTTATTAGTAGTGTGAGTCATCTAATTTTTTTGGTTCTAGAAACGTTCAAAAAAGAATTTTTATTGAATCTGTTAGTCACAGACATCTATCTTTTGTGTATACTGTACGTCTGTTCTTAGAAAATACTAAGTCAATGTTGTTTTGACTGTAGTTATCTTACTATAAAAATATCAATTATGTCTGCTTGACGTTAACGGCGAAGTTGAAACTAAGTCAAAGTTGAGCTAACAAGCCATTTTTCACACTCATCTATGAATTCACTTATGGTTATATACATGTCTTCTAAAGTTTGTCTGTTTTCCTGTGGGGCAGTTGGAGGAAAGTTTATGAACCATAATAATGACCCCTTTCTTCCTTCAAAGTACAACCCCTATGATAAACGTGGAATAAAGAACAGTTATGACAGTGCAAATTAACTCACTACAAAATAGTACAGTTAATATTACCTGTTTTGCCTTTCGCATAGAAACCCCGTCAGATAAATGTATTGAGTTTTTTTTTAATTTTTGAAATGCATGCAATAATTATGTGTAGGTTATAATGGAATACGTATATTTTTTAATAATCACAATTACTGCGGGTGGTACTTTGTGAACCATATGTTAATTTTACGCTTTACTAGGTATACTAAGAAACTTTTACTTGAGTTGTGAAACATTGGGGTCACATGTTTATTTGTTTGTTTCTTTTTTAATTTCGTGCAAAGCTACAGGAAGGCTATCTGAGTTAAGTGCTGTCCCTAATTTAGTAGTGAATAACCAATTCGAAAGCCGCTTGTCATCACAACTCGTTGGCTATCTTTCACCAATGCAAAATGGGGGTTCATATGACCATCGTATTTTAGCAATACCCTCTGGATCGCTAGTTGAAAGTTACAATAATGAACTGATAAGAGAGACAAGAAATATTTATTATCAGTGTACGGGAAGACATGCTTGGTGTCTTCCTTTAGAATTGGTATCGAAAACAATGTTCCGAAACATTTACTGAAGCTTAGATATACCAATAATACCTCAATGTCACTTTGAAGGACGTAATCTTACCCAACGATATCGGTTATGTCTGCTTGATGTTAACTGGCAAAGGATAAGACTGATTAAAAATGGAGTTTATAAGCCATTTTCCAGATCCCAGCTATGAATTCACTACTGGTTAAGTACATGTCTTTTAAAGTTTGACATTTTTCTTGTAAAGCAGTAGGAATAGAGCTCATGAAGTAGAAAAATAACCTCTTACTTCCATCCCTACTATTAAGGTACAACCACTATGACCAATGTAGTATAAAGAACAATGACGTCAGTGGGAATTAACTCACTGCAAAATAATACAGATAATACTGTCTTTTGTTTCTGGATTATTCCAACAATATTAATATTGCCTGGTTTACTAACAGTAATTGACGTTAGGTATTAAAGCAGACACAAATATTCGTCTTTCGTATATTTTTAAGGCCCTTAAGTCATTGCGTTGTTTATTTACTTCAGTTCAGTCAATAATTTCTTCACTTTGGTCAGTCATTGACTATTGATGAATGGTTAATTAAATTTAGTATTTAAGGAGTCTACTTTATAATCCACTTAGTTTTAAATGAAGTCACCGTTAAATGTACCGGCCCCGGTAGTACAGCGGTATGTCTGCGGATTTACAACGCTAAAATCAGGGTTTCGGTTCTCTTCGGTGGGCTGAGCAGATAACCCTATGTGGCTTTGCTATAAGAAACACACACACACACATTAAATGTACTTCACTCATCACAGCTAGAATAAATTGTATACGTAGGTTGAATTTACCTTGTTTGTTCATTTATAATAAAATAATAGAACAATGTTTCGATATTCTAACTACAAGTTCATAAGCACCATTACTGTGAAATATCAGTAGCATATGGAGTGTTGTTTTGTATGGATAAGTGTGACATTTATAGTTATATAGTTGTAATATGGAGTTGTTCACTTTTATAGTATGCAAGTGCTTGTGTGGTATTGAAGACTTTGCACCCTTAACCTTATCAGAAAACGTGTGTTAGTAAAGCGTGTATGAAGCTTAGAAAGAGATAATCAAAGATCTACTAGGGTAACATTTCTCCATTAGAGCCACCAGTTTATTATATCTCTGTTTCCAGGTGAAGAGATAATCAAAGATCTACTGGGGTAACATTTCTCCATTAGAGCCACCAGTTTATTATTTCTGTTTCCAGGTGAATCACTTGTTACTAAACATCTTTCTAGGATACATTACACTTCTTTAATCAGATTTAAGTCAGGTAGCTAACTGACCAGTAGGTTTTCTTGAACCCTTTTCCTTCAGGAATTTGATGACCGTTTAGGAAGAAATATTAGACGAATTACACGTGTATACGGCAACAGTAGGACCACATCCGTATGCTGCATGACATGAACAATGTCATGGGCTACCTAAAAAGTGTTAATTTCGTGCCAAATTATGACTGTTGTTCAAAACAATCCTCCATTATTCAGTGATGTCGAGAAACCCACTTGTTGAGAAATTTATATGCACAAACGGCTCGTTTGGGTTGAGAAAATATTTTACATAGAAGGTCGAAACGTTGTTCGCTCTTCTATGTAAAATATTTTCTCAACCCAAACGAGCCGTTTGTGCATATAAAAATCCTCCATTATTGTTACATGCGTGTCTTTCTCTCTCAGAAATTGTGGTTGTATCTTGCAATCGACATTCATCCAGAGTGTTCATTCAACAGATTAGCACATGAGATGAAAGAG